>NW_019263417.1:293392-350862 GCF_002742605.1 Olea europaea var. sylvestris
TGTGCTAGAATTAGGATTACTTGCGTTAATTGAGTGTTTGTTCTTTTAATTTAAAGTGCTTGTTATTTCTTGGTGGATGTAGCGTTTAGGTTCTTTGTTACTTTTGCTAAGAATTAACAAGATATTACCTTATCACGCTTCCCAATACTACTTCGTGTGGTTTAATTAGTGTGTTAACCAATGACAACACATAATTTTGATTTGGAAATTTTTAACGGTAAAGGAGACTTCTCTATCTGGCAACAAAAGATGAGAGGCATACTAGTCCAACAAAAGGTGTCAAAAGCCATCGAAGGCAATTTTGCACCTGACATCTCAAAAGAACAAAAAGAGGAAGCCGATGAGTTTGCCTATACCTCAATAATATTACACTTGTCCGACGCTATCTTAAGAAAAGTGGGAAAACTAAAAACCACCAAAGAACTTTGGAAAAGACTAGAAGACTTATACTTGCTTAAATCTACATCGAATAAACTCTACCTACTCGAACGATTCTTCAGCTTTAAAATGGATCCTTCAAAGGATCTCGACGACAATTTAGATGTATTTAACAAATTGGTGCAAGCTATTGTCAATTGTGACGAAGCCGTATCTGAAACCTATAAGGCCATTATCTTGCTCAATTCAATCCCAGACTCTTATAAAGAAGTTAAAAATGCCATTAAGTATGGTAGGGACACGCTAACACCTGAAATTATCGTAGATTCTCTTAGGAGTAAGGAGATGGAAATGAGGGCTGAAAAATAGGATATGAGGAGTGGAGAGTTGCATATGATGCGGGGTAGAACTCAATTTAGGCAAGCCAGTCATGATGGATACCAAAGTAGTGGTGAATCAAGTAGTAATAGTTGGAAAAAGAAGGGGAATGGTAGACCTAGATCAAAGTCTAGAACTAAGGCTAGAAAATGCTATGGCTGTGGAGGCACAGGGCATTTTATAAAAGACTGTCATAAAGAAAAGGGAAAACAAAAGGTTAAGGAAAGAGATGAGGTAAATGTGTTATCCTCTACCTCCGATATCGAAAACGGTGAAGTCTATGTGATCACTAGTCCAGTCGCATACACTACTGAATTAAATCTAACTACTAATTCTCACATGCATGAATGGATATTAGATTCTGGTGCGTCTTTTCATGTGACATTTGAAAAGAACTTGTTTGAAAACTTGCAAGAATCTAATGATGGGCAAGTAGTTCTGTGTGATAACTTTGCCTATACAATTGCTGGAATTGGAGATATAAAGATAAAATTTAACACAGGCTTTGTGTACATGTTAAAGGAAGTTAGATACATTTCGGAATTATCTAGGAATTTGATTTCAGTAGGAAGACTTGAGAAAGACAACTTCACCGATAAAATTGAAAACGGTATGTTTAAAATGATGAAGGGTGCGTTAATCTCTATTAAGGGAATCAAGAAAAACGACATTTACATCACTACTGGGGAAGTGATTAGAAGATTAAACTCCTCTATTTCTTCCGCCAAAATCGATCACAACATACGTGGCATAGTAGGCTTGCACACGTAAGCATTAAAGGACTTAAACTACTTAATGAAAAAGGTGCATTTGGTAATGACTGTGTGTCTAACCTATCGTTCTGTGGTCACTGTGTGCTTGGAAAGCACCATAGAGTGTCGTTCTCCACTAGTATGCATAAGGCTAAAAGCATGCTTGATTATGTGCATTCTGATCTGTGGGGTCCTGCTAGTAATCCCACATCGGGTGGGAATAGGTATTTCCTATCTATTATAGATGACTACACCAGGAAAGTGTGGGTCTATCTATTAAAAAACAAAACTGAAACCTTCCATAACTTTAACAACTGGAAGAAACAAATGGAAAACCAAACTAGCAAGAGGATCAAATTTTTAAGGACAGATAACAGCCTAGAATTCTGTAATGCTGAATTCGATAGGATGTGTAAAGAAAGTGGAATAACAAGGCACAAAACGGTTCCTTATACTCCCCAGCAAAGCGGGGTAGCAGAAAGAATGAATAGGACCATACTAGACAAAGTGCGCTGCATGATGTTAAGTTCTGGGGTTCCTAAGTCATTTTGGGGTGAAGCCGTTGTCACTGCCTGTTATTTAATAAATTTGACTCCATCGGCTGCATTAAATGGTGATACTCCACATGAGAAATGGTCTGAAAAATTGGGTGACTACTCAATGCTTAAAGCGTTTGGTTGTGCTGCCTTTTCTCATCAAAGTGAGGGAAAGTTAGAACCTAGAGCCAGGAAGTGTGTCTTTCTAGGATATCCCGAAGGGGTTAAGGGCTATAGGCTATGGGATAGAAACCAAAAAGGAGTTAAGATCATCGTGAGTAGGGATGTCACATTTAATGAGAGTGAGATGCCTTGTCTAAAGAACGAAACCGAACCTGTAAGTGAAACTGAATCAAGTGAAGAAAGAAATCGGTTTAAGGTGGAGTTAGGAAAATTTAACACATCAGTACCTAGTACTTCTAGTGAGGTGGAGATTTAGGTCCAAGAACCTGAAGAGGAAAATGAGGTAGTGATAGAAGAGCATCCTGAGGAAGAAAATTCATTAGCTAATTATAATTTAGTTAGAGATAGAGAAAGAAGACAAACAAGAGAACCTAGAAGGTTCGGCTATGAATCTGAATTGGATTTTGCATACGCTAGTTACGAAGAACTAGTTGATAGGGAGCCGAAAACTTTTGAAGAGGCTATGAATAGTGGTCAATCTAAGGAGTGACTTAAGGCTATGAAAGAAGAGATGAGTTCTCTAGAAAAGAATCAAACTTGGGAGTTAGTACCAAGACCTAAGAATAAATCAATCATTGATTGCAAGTGGGTCTTTAAGGTTAAGGAAGGTACTAGTAGTACATAACCCTTAAGATTTAAGGCTAGGTTAGTAGCAAAGAGTTACACACAGAAAGAAGGTATTGATTATAACGAGATTTTCTCACCAGTTGTCAAGTACACTACTATTAGGGTCATGCTCGCATTGGTTGCGCGCTTTGACTGGGAACTTGAACAACTCGATGTAAAAACCGCTTTTTTACATGGAGAGCTTGATGATCAAATCTTTATGAATCAACCAAAAGGTTTTAAAGACAAGTTAAAACCTGATTATGTGTGTTTTCTGAAAAGATCCATATACGGTCTAAAGCAATCACCTAGACAGTGGTACAAGAGGTTTGATTCCTTTGTACTCACTATAGGATTTCAAAGAAGTAAATTCGATCACTGCCTATACTTTCAACACAACGAGACTGATAACAATTATTTGTTCTTGTTGCTCTATGTGGATGACATGCTTTTAGTTGGATCATCTCCTAAGTGGATAAACAGTATAAAAGCAGATCTTAGTAGAGAATTTGACATGAAAGACCTAGGAAAGGCTAAAAGGATTCTAGGCATGGAAATAGAACGAAATAAGTCAAATTCCATCGTATTCTTGCATTAGTCTCCATACATATCAAAGGTGTTGAAAAGGTTTAATATGAGTGACTGCAAACCTGTCACGTTGTCTCTTGCAAACCATTTTGTTCTATCAAAAGAACAAGCTCCCTGCAATGAACGTGAAGTGGAATATATGAGTAAAATTCCATACTCAAATGTGATTGGTTCCATAATGTATTTGATGGTTTGCACTAGACCGGACTTAGGATTCGTTGTTAGTACTCTCAGTAGGTACATGTCTAATCCAGGTCCTGAACATTGGGAAGCATTAAAGTGGCTTTTAAGATATTTGAAGGGTACAAGTGACGTAGGTCTAAAATTTAGTACTAATAAGGAAGGCGTGAAATTAAAGGGTTTTGTAGATGCTGACTATGCAGGAGATAGGATGGTAGGAAATCAACTTCCTCTTACGTATTCACCTTATCAAATTCGTGTGTTAGTTGAAAATCACAGTTATAACACATAGTTGCACTATCCACTACAGAGTCAGAATATATTGCCACCACTGAAGCAATTAAAGAGGCTCTATGGCTTAGAGGTCTACTTCATGAACTGAGTGTCTTGAATGAGTATGTGGTTGTGTACTCTGATAGTCAGTCATCCATACATCTGTGTAAGAATCCTGTTTTTCACGAACGCACTAAACATATCGATGTTAGGTTACACTTCATTAGGGATATAATATCATAAGAAGTAGTAAGACTTGAAAAAATTCACGCACAATATAATCCTTCAGATATGGCCACGAAAGTACTGCCACTAGTAAAGTTTAGAAGTTGCAAGGAGCTTCTAAACATCGGTACAGGTAAATGATTTCAATTTTATCGATTTTCTGTTAGAGGTGTCACTAATGGAAAACGTTTTTCTTTGCAGGTCCTTTGACACCAAGGTGGAGGTTGTTAGACATCATGTTGTCAAACGACCTCCAGGGCGATGATGAAAATCAATTTTATCAGTCGACATGAATGACTGAACCATAAATCAACACCGAATAATGGATGAACCGACCTAGCGTTGCTTTACCTATTGGATGGCTAATAATCTTTGTGGCTTGTTGTTTTTCTATTGGGACTTAACCCTAGTCGAGCCTACTTACCATATTGTGACTTACCTTAAGTTGGCCATTGAACTAATATATATATATATATATATATATTGGTAGTTAACTCCTTCTCCTTTGTCCCGTTTGAAAGAACCCGAGAGAGAAAGAGAACTGCTGCCTTCTTCTTCGTGATTAATCTTCCCTGCCAATTGCTTGAGGCTTTGTGACTCTTACCTGTGTGGTATCCATCCTAAGTGTGTGGTAGAATCAACAAGCAAAAGAGCAATAGCAACCATAGGAAGAAGTTGGCGCCGATGGTCGGTCATCTCGATTTTTGGTGTTGAATTCGATGTTTAATGGTTAACTGAGCCCGAAAATCACTTTGAGCAGCTTGAGGAAGATCCTAACAGTTACCAAACCCTCACCAATTCTAAGCTCCCTCTCTCTATCACATATGCCAGCTCTACTATTATTATGTAATTTTCTCCTCTCTTCTTCTACTTCATCTTGAATTTCAAGAACTTCTGAAGTAACATTCAAGCCCCTTCGCCTCTTCATCTGAAACTGAACAAAACTTTGGTTGCTACAGTGTTTGACGCCCAGTCGCCCACAGTCGACAAATATAGAAGTACTGACAGCGCCATCAGAATATTCTTGAGCTCGATTTTGCTGAATAACTGAGTATAGTCTTCAAGGTAAGGATTTGTATCAGCAACTTCACAAGTATATTTTCTCTTGAAAATAGAGGAACTCATGTAATGGTCATATTTTTAAATCTTCATATCTTATTTTCTGTTTTGAGGATTCAATGTCAGTATAAATTGTTTAGTGAGGGGAATATTGAATGCAGTTGAGCATTTAAGCCATGTGAGGTGATTGACCTGTTTGACAGTCATTGCAGTCCATATTAATCCTTATTAAGTTCATTTTTGTTGCAAACAAGTGTCTAATAAAAAGATTCTTTGAACATTATTTCATGAAATTTTGCTAACTTTATTACATGACAATAATAAATTGCACAATTGTTTGTACACAAGTTTCTCCTACACCAATAAGCTTTATGGATTTTGATGTCAATTTTATTATTTTTTATTAGTTACCGTACTTTGTGCATGTTTGGCAAAAGCATAGCTTATGATTTATGCTGTCAAACGTACTTTTACTATCCACCTCTTACCACACAGTAAGACCAGAAATTTACAATTATTTGTAGGCACTTCAAGCATCTACTTTGTCAATATCCGAAAGAGATGTAAAGCATTCTCTACAAAAGAATTGAAAGTAACTAACTGTTGAAACAAATGATTTTTAGATTATTTTTGAGGTTAAATTATTTTAGTAATGGAGCAATCAGATTCTCTGTCAGAAGTGCATCCCTTGAGTTAAAAAATTTTATGATTGTTGCTCCATATTTTTGCATTCAGAGTCAATTTTTTAATGGAGCAATCAGACTCTCTGTCGCAAAATTTTTAATGTATTTATATATAAGTTATGCATATCATTTAATGCAACTATAAATTTTTGTGACTTGAATTCTTGCTCTTTCATTAACATTAATTTTCTTCAAATATTTTTTAGGTCCTCTTCATAAAAAAACTCGTGGACTTAGTCGCGGACTGGCTTAACATAAATTTGGGCTCTAGTGGTTTGACATCGTCACAGGTATTCTTTTAGAAATGCACCTACTTGTATGACAATACTCCTATTATCTAAGATTGGTGACTGAAATGTGGATTGTGTAATTAATGAAGACCCAGATTTCTAGAACATTATGAATTGGATCCGTATATATTTTGGGTTTTCTGTTCCAAATATCACTTCTGTTAACATTAAAGATGCTATTTACAGTAATGAAGCAATTTTTGAGGAATGTGGATGTTTAGTTATTATTTATTCTATGTTATTTCTTCTCAGGCTCTACGCATCTGGGCATCTATAGAAGTTCTCTGGCTGTAACTGATGATAGAATTTTCTTCTTGAGACATGCATTTGTACTTCAGTTTTTTCCATATATTTTCTGATTATGTGTCGACAAAATTATGCAGGGTGGGATGCGGGTCTATATTTGCGATCATGACACATCACCTCCAGGTCTTATATTCAATAAAATTTAATTAATTTTTGTTTCTGCTAGTAAATGTTGCATTTATTGTGATGGGTTGGAGTGGTCTTTGTTTGCACGTGGAAAATAGCACGGACATACGTGCAAATCCCATTTGACTGAGTTGCTGATATCTCACTTTCATATTATTATACTGGGTCTGAAACTTCAATCTTGAGTTATAATCAATTTTTGATTGTTCTAGTGTCACAATATTCATTAGTTAATCCTTATATGTATTTTGAGAAATCAGTTGCAGAAGGAATGGAGTGAGCTTTTCCTAGTCTGTGATTTGGAATAGTTGACTTCTGCTTCCTCTTTCTTTTTGCATAATGTAGAGTCAAATTGTCTAAAATCAATTGGAAAAATGATTTAGTTCCGGTTCCGGATGTACTTGCAAGAAGCCAAGAAGGTTTATTTTCTAATTATATCTTGGTTAATTTTCTAATTACCCTCTAGAATTTATGCACCCAAGCTGGTCGAGTTTATCTTGGAAATAATCGGTTTTAGGATTTATTGTGTTTGGGGGCTATGATGTGTTATTTACGAGTCTTACTTGTTTAAAGCTATGGTAATGTAGGGTTAATATAGTTGCAGACTAGTGAATATAGTTGAAGTCTTCGGGTAAAATTGGATTCATGCCTCTTGATCATAAACTCATGCACTTCAAAACTTGGGGTGAGTGGCTCTTCTTGCCAATCTCTTAAAGCATGTGTACCCTCCATGGGGAACTAATTTTGTCACTATGTAGCCAACCTCAGACAGCTTGCACTGTGTTCAGTAAAATTGACATGTAAATTCGTGTTGCTTACATGTTCATCCTTATGCTGTGGTTGAATACTTAGCTGATTGTAATACCTTCCATTTGAAGTTCAATAAATGGATACTTTAATTTTGTTTTAACAGAGGACCAGCGTATCAAGATAAACCAAACCAATAGATCTCTTATGCTTTAAGAATCAGAAAGAGCAATTCCTTTAAGAAAGATGCCAAGGGTAGTACTTCAAATCAAGTCTCCAAAAAAAGGTGAATCCAATATATAGCAACCACTCTTATATTAGCGACCAATACAGTGGTCGCTGCACAACTCGTAGCGAATACGGCTAAGCCTACCATCGACCAATAACTGGTCGTTGGAATGTATATATCCATCGACCACAACTTATTGGTCGCTGAAGACCATCACCGACAGTCTATTACCGACCAATCAGTGACCACCGTTTTGTGGTCGCTAGAGACCTATAGCGACCAAATAATGACCTTCAGTGACCAATTTTTTTGGTCGCTGGACCTGGAATTTTTTGTAGTGAGTGAGATCAATTTGATTGTTCAAATATCTCGATGAGTTGAGAACTTGAGAATGAGTGGAGTAGAGAACATAAATTCGTGTCGAAAACCGTCATCATGAAAATGGATAGAAAAACTACTTACATATTTTCTGTTGAATGGTTAAAATCTGTTCTTAGTATTAAGTGACGGTTAAACTTTGACATCTCTGATTAGTTCATAGGATCGTTGAAGAAAATGAAACTTAAGTTAGCGAGAGTAATTAGAAGGGCGAAATGGTCATTTATGCTCTTACTTAATTATTGGATCTCAAACGGGGATAAAATACATATATGGTAGGTGAGGGGATAGTATTACAGACTTATTAGCTTCTGTAATCTTATATATTTCAAGAGTTTCAATCTTTTGCCACTAGTGGAAAAATCAAAGACTAATAATTAGATTGGATGATTTAGGGTCGACTAGACATTATTTAATTATTGGAATTGGATAATATATGTTCGATCAGGTCCTTATGGTTGTTTCATAAAGTATTGAAACTTAATTATATTAATCATAATAGTTTTGAGCTTAACTGTAATTACAATAAAGTTTTGTACTTAGTTGTAATTATTACAAAAGTTGTAAACTTAATTATAATTGTAATTAAAGTTTTAGGACTACACATGTAGTTAAATATAAACTAATTGGATTTGGACTTTAATTAAAACTCCAACTTGGATTTTAATTAGAACTCCTATTTGAATGTGAAATTATTATTGTATAAGGGTTGAAATTTTTTTTTATTTCAATAAATAGAGATTGGATGGAACCCAGACACTCAATAAAATGTACAACAATCATAATACATAACTTCTTGGTGTTCAAATTTGGAGAGAGAAAAAGAAAGAAAAAATTTCTTGATTTTTTCAATTGTCATGTTCTAAAATTAGTTTCTTGATTTAATTAAAAGAAGTTGTCCACCCACTAATGTAGTATTAACTTTGGAGAATACCAAAAAGACTTTGGAGGTTTGAAGCATCAAGTTCTTGAAAATAAGAAGCTAGAATTTCATGATTTAGACTTTATTCAAGAATTGACCATTGAATATAGGTAAAAATTTGATTCCTTTATTTTTGATATAACATACACATGAACATCTAGATGATCTTATTCATTAAACTAAAGAAATTTTTTAATTTTCGGATAATTTAGCTTTCAAATTACAACAGAAGGGGCTTTACTAATCCAATTGTACTCATCTAAATTAGATTTCGACCAATTAGCAACAGGAGTGGGGGTGATAACACTATTAACGGTGCTAGAAGGAGTTGACCAATTGTTCACTACACTAGACCAAATACGCTCATCCATCAATTTTAAGAAGGCTTTCATCCTAACTTTCCAATACATGTAATTACTTCCATCAAAATATGGCAGGACAGATAATGAACTACTCATCCAGAAAAAGTAGGGGGAGGAATCAAATTTGGGCTTTGATATCATTTAAAAGAATAGATTTGCCAATTTATTTTGACCCAATGTGTGGAATTATACAATTAAAAGCAAAAAGTCAATTTTGTTGTAAAATGGAAAGTTCATTAGGGTTTATTGGTGAATGACAATTACACCCCTGCATACCTAGAAATTATTACTGTTGTATCCCTAATTCTACCCTATAAATATAGGGCTTTGGTTCTCAATTTTATACACACAAGTCTATTCACTTCTCTCTATTTTCTTCTATTTTCTCTCTTTTTATAACACGTTATTAGCACGATTCTCTTAGAATGTGATAATTTTGTAAGCAAAATAATCTTTCGCGTGTATCAAAATTAATTTGATAACACATGAATTTTACGTATACATCTGTCAAATCCGAGATATGTGACCTCAATTGTTTCTTGGTTTGCCGTCGCCATAATGGGTTTCTTTTAGTTTCTTTTGTGAATTATCAATTGATGTGCATCAATTAATGGTTTCTTTCCATCAATTCACGTGCTTTGGTGGAGATATATACTCTATTGATTGGTTAATCGATTGTTGTGGATTTATCCATCAATTCATGGTTTCTTTGGACTTCTGCCACCACCGCCTTATTACCTATACCTTTATTCTTCTCAATTAATGGTTTCTTTAGCTTTACATGCTGCCGCCACATCATTTGCTGTACTTTGTGTATGAATTGAGATCTATAATTTCTTAATAATGCAGTAATGAATAACCATACATCCATAATTGACGTCTCCTTCTACAATTGTCTTGCGTTAAATTCTCCTACTGCCAGTTTTATCCATCATCATTGTATTTGCTTGCATAATACACGTCCCTTAATTTTACGTATATATAGTAAAAGTTTTGTGCACGTCTGTATTAAAGGGAAAAAAATCACTCATGCATATTTGGTAATTATTTTTTCATATAAATCATATCATGATTTCATGTACCATACTGTTGATTCTTAGGAGTCAAGAAGAAGGCAAGGCGATTCTGACAAAATTCAAGAAACAATTACAATGAAAGCCCAATTGTGTTGCCATTAAATTTGTGAATCTACTGCCAATTATACGTGGGTCAACTATCCGTCGTCTAGAGCATATGGTATGATATTAATGTTTAGAAATTACTCATATAAAAGGTTTGTTCGATTTTCATGTATTTTATACAAACTAAAAATCATGAAAATTTACAAATACGTATTCGTATATCTGTCTACTACAAATATGTTGTTGCTCCTGAAGTAGCACAACATTGACATATTGGTCATGAAGAATATCTTGTTATTCTTGAAGAATCCAAAATTCATGGGTATTAAATTTCATATGATGTTAATATTCGAGTAGAATATTACTCTGTCTCGAAGAGCGGATTCTATGAAATTCAGTTGATTTTCTGATTTGAGAAATTTCGTAGATCGATATCATAGATAAATATTTTGTTGTTGCTCCTGAAGTAGCACAACATTATAATCAATAATCCAGAAGAATATTAATTGTAGATTTATGTATTATAAATAATTTGTTATCGCTCCTGAAGTAGCATATTACATGAACAATATTTTTTAATATCTTAGAAGAATATTAATTAGAAATCTGTTTATTACAAATATTGTTGTGGCTCCCAAAGTAGCACAATATTATAATTAATAATCCAGAAAAAATATTATGTTCAAGGCTCCTGAAGAGCAGATCTTTATACCGATAAATATCTTATAATGATAACATACTCCTATAGAGTTAATATTTTTAAACAAGAGTTTGTTGGTGTTCCTGAAGTAGAACAACATTATTAATATTCTAGAAGAATATTAATTGCTCTAGAAGAGCATGATGTTACAATTTCAATATTCCAGAAGAATATTGACTTAATGCTTTTGAAGAAGTAAAACTTAAATTATATTTATTTTAAATGAATATGGTGTTGATGTTCTCGAAAAAACACAACCCACGCTATAAAATATTCCAAAAGAATATTAAGTGTTCCGGAAGAGCATGATATTACTAATGCACGTGTTCATCAAATTATGTGTCTGACCATTCCCAAGATATGTGACCAGCAAGTGTGCAATTTTCCTTCATGGTTAATGATTGATATCCAAGGTTGCAGCCACCCAAGTTTATCATCAATTCCTTCCTGTACTTTTTGGAAGTTCTATGGCAATGCTATCTGCGTAAGTTTGCAATTTATCTTCATATTCAATAGAATACGCATATATGTATGGACAATTATATCACTGAACCTGAATAAATTTTGGTGACATATTTTAAGTTTGTATTAAACAAAGTGGGCACTTGATTATTCATGGTTTGTGATTGTATAAGTATCATATATTAAATTATTTAAGTAAATTATTTAATCAATTAAATAGTTTAATATATGTTTACAATTATTAAATTATAATGATTTGATTAATTAATTAATTAAACTATTTCATCTATCAGTACATTAAATTTAGGTTCATCTTTAAATTGGTTATCATTCGATTAATTGTATTGTTCTTACCCTTATAATACATGAATTTAGCATTCATATGTTTGTCTACTATAAAATATTTTTGCTCCTGAAGCAGCAAATTATTATTAATGTTCTAGTTATATTTTATTTGCTCCCAAAGAGCATAATTAGAAAATTATGTTTTTACTCCTGAAGAGTAAATTCTTGTATAACTTTCAATATTCCAGGAGAATATTGATATATTGCTTTTAAAGAAGCAATAATAAAATACAACGTGCCCTTGAGGTAGCACACATTTCAAAAAATTATTAAATTATAGCTCGTTGTATTCTTAAAGAAACACAAATAATTCAATACTGATTGTAATCTTTAAAAGGAAAATAATTTCCTTATTTTATTAATATTTGAGAAGAATATTGATTTATGTCTCTAGAAGAGCATACTTGATTTATAGCTCTAAAAGAGCATACTATTTGGTGTTTCAATATTCTCAAAGAATGATCTGTTTTTGGAGAGCATGTCGTTACAATTTCAATACTTTCGAGAAAAATTATTGATTTATTGCTCCAAAAGAAGTAAAATAATATATACTAATATTCTTGAAGAATACCGTATTGTGTTCCTGAATAAACACAAATTTATGCATATTAATATTTTAGAAAAATGTTACGAGTAACTTAAATGTGTCAATATTCCTGAAGAATATTATTTTATCACTTATAAATAATCATAATTGGGTATATATCAATATCCAGAAAAATGTTTATGTACTGCTCTTGAAGAAGCAATTATTAATGTTAATGTGCTCTCGAAGTAGCACATTTTCAAAAAATATTATTATTTTGAATTTGTGTTTATCACTGGAGGGAAAACCTACGACCTATGTCATGTGGACATTGATCATTATATGATTATATAATATTTAATCATATTTTTCGAAATTAAATAATTTGATTATATCTTATATTGAACTAGAAGTTCAATTTGATTGGCATGACCAGTTGGACCATCACTGGATCAACAATGATGCGAAATAAAAAATGAAGAACTTGAAGATTCTTCAATTCAATAAATTTCAATGTATCATTTGTTCTTATTATCGATAATTGATCATTAAAGACAATTAGCTAAAATTGGGATTGAATTTCCTATATTTCTGAAAATTAATTAAGGTGATATATGGGGCCCCATCACCCACGACATTGACCATTTAAATATCATTTGTATCTAATAGTTTTGACACAAATACTAGATGATTGCATGGTAGTCGCAACCTGAAGTTTACGAAATTATTACTCAAATTTTTAAAGTATGAGCATAATTTTCAGATTAAATAATCAAGATCATGTCTTGTTAATACTAGTGGGTATAAATCTCAACATTTTAATGAGTGCTTTTTGAGATGTCGATAAATCATTTAACAAGCTTGTTTGTTAAACGTCTCCAATTAATTTAATTAGAACAATGTATTTTTCATTTCCGTTTAAGGAATGTTATTACGCATCTTGCCAATATCATAGTTCTCCCTGTTAAAATTGGCTTACGGTCAGAGCCTAAATTCTCCATCTAAATATTTTGATTGTGCAGTATATGTAAAATTGATCCATCACGATACATTGAGATGGAAAGTAATGAATGCTAAGAATAAATGCGTAGTATGAACTTTTATCCAAAATGGGTGATATTTTATAATGCGGTAAAATATTTGTCAATTTTCTCAGCATTAGGAGGAGGAATTAAGATATTGAAAATAATGTATAAATGCATCATCATCTAAAATCCTCGCCAAAGATCACTCAAATCGAAAGTTCGAAGTATAATTTATTTAGATGGAGAATATTGATCAAAGATGTAAACAATATCTCACGCATCAATCTTAAATGCTCCAATATAAATTGATGTCCTAGAAGGACAATTTGATAACATTATATTTTATATATCTATGGCACGCCTAAAGCGTGATGATGTTCGATTCTAATATAAAAAATCTCCAAACGAAAAATGGAGCAATTAGCAAAGTGGCCTCATCGAGGAGGCATAAACTCTTATGAGTAATTAGATATAACAGATTATAAAATCTCAGAAGAGGTTCAGGTACCTATTGAAAATTGAGATATCTTAATAAGTTATATCATCATGGAGACAAAGATAGAATCAAACAAGAAAAGAAAAAGTTTTCGACAACATTTTTATATATGGTGTACTACATCATATTATGAATAGCGAGGAATCGAAATAAATTTGTTGAAATATATGGATCGAAATAATAATTGGCCAAATAAAATGGACGCGATCCTAGTGAAATTGAACTTATTAGAGAAACCTGAAGTTTTTGGATCTATAGTCCGAACACCAAAAGGTGTATATTTATGCGAAACGAAAGTAGAAAAAGTAAAGTCGTAATATGAAATGTACGACTCTTTATATAATGAATTTCACGAATACTTGTATAAATAGATAAATTATCATGTGGTGGATATAATTACAAGTCTCAATTTTATTAATCTGACAATGCATAGAATTTGATACAAATTTGATTATAGTCAATACATCTGGCGTGGCCATCAATGTTATCTTGAAAGATTTAATATGCCTGAAGTATAATTCAAGTAATATTATTAAGAGGAGGAATAAATACGCGTTGTACTCTTTTTCCCTTGACCAAGGTTTTGTCCCATTGGATTTTCTTAACAAGGTTTTTAATGAGACAACTTTTGTAGCGTATTCAAAAGAATAGTGTACTCTTTTTCCTTCATTAGGATTTTTTTCCCACGAGATTTTTCCTAATAAGGTTTTAATGAGGCATATTCTTCGTGTAGTGAATGTCTATAATATGCAAGACATTTACCCTCAAAATAATACATTATATGTATGAGACTCTTGAAAAGATCAACAAGAGCTATTTTTCGAATCATCATGTTACTACAGTTATCAAAAAATGATGAAGTATCCCTTACAAAGACGGTGTTATTTGAAGATTATACAAGACAATATGAGGCATTTCACCGAAGTTGCAATATTGAAGATAGTGACGTCCAAGACAATGATGAATTAATACAAGAACTGAAATCAAGGGGAGTAGCTGTACTCTTTTTCCTTCGATCAAGTTTTGTCCAACTGGGTTTTCTTGACAAGGTTTTAACGAGACAGCATTTTATTACTCCAAATTATTTTTACTCTTTTTGTTAGCATTTTTGTCTCATTAGGATTTTTTTTTTTTTTTTTAACCAAATAATGTTTCAATGAGATAGATATTTTGTAATGTGTCATTCAAGGGGGAGTGTTGTAAAATGGAAAGGTCATTAGTGTTTATTGGTGAATGACAATTACACCCCTGCAGCCCTAGAAATTATTACTGTTGTATCTCTGATTACCCTATAAATATATGGCTTTGGTTCTCAATTTTATACACACAAGTCTATTCACTTCTCTCTATTTCCTTCTCTTTTCTCTCTTTTTATAACAAATTTTTAATTATTTTTAGATGGTTAATCAATCACGTCAAATTATCCTCTGGTTTGAATAACCAATAATATGAAAGTAATAAACAATACAAAATAAGTTGACAGAGAAAATCCAACTGGATAAAAATTCCTGAACCAAGCTAGTAATCTCCACTATATATAGTATGATACAGCCTAGAAAATCCATTAGACTCGATGATCTAATTACTGAAATCTCCAAAATCTACTGGAACGTGCTCCACTCACATCTATTCCCTATCTTCTGGAAATATTTATCTTCTGTGGATCACCAATAACACCTTATTCGTGTACTCTTTCTGTGCTTCCGGTCTAACGTCTTTCAATTTTCAGCAACCTTTGAAAGCTATTGATAAAATACCTTGCTATATGTATATAGGAGTTGGGTGTTTTGGATTGCGTAAATTCGATGTTTTCCAAAAGTTGTGATCGAATGATCTCAATAGTTGAAGGATTAATATCAAGGTTCGAATGTGTTTTTGGATCTCAGAAATATAATAAGCCAAAGTAATGTAATGAACAACCACACTACAGAACGTGTTAAGATTTGGGAATATAGTATAAGGCATTTAGGTAGCATAGGCCTGTAGAACTCTTGAAAAACACGAACTTGAATTTTACGTATAACACCGTCATTCGAGCGCTAGGCAAACGACAAGCAAGCGACTAGTATGTCGCTCAAACGAGAGCTGGGCTTTTTTCCACTAAAGCATTAGATAGGTGATAGTCTAACGTAAATCCAACGACTCCTTATTCCAAACTCGAATCCTAAGATATTTAGTTCATCTATACAACATTTCAATTGACTTGTTGACTTTTGCAACTTTTTTTATTAGTCCTTTTATCTAAAAAATTACAAATACAGTTAAAACCTAGTAGGATTAATCCGATATCATCTTTGTTCCATAGCATGAAAGTACAACAAAAAGACTTTGAATTCAAAAATAAACTTTTGAATTTTAGAATCTAGTTTCCAGAAAGTGACCATACTAAGCCCCTGTTTGGCCTCATTCCATTTTTCTTTCTCTTATTTAAAATCACATAATTTTCGATAGAATAATATTACACGTAAATCGAAAAAAAATTCCTTCTTTTTCAACCATTCATTTTTCAAAAAAACACTATTCCACCCATTTTCATTCCAACAAAATGAGGAGTCAAGCGGGGCTAAAGCAACACAGGTAATCAACAATTACAATCCGCGTATGCAAATAATAACATACTGTCTTGCATGGAAACGAAAATCAAAATCGGAAATATAACGTAACACATTACAATATTCAGATATTTTATTAATGAGAAAGCAGGATACGAACTAATACACAAGTATTACAATCTATTTTCTTAAATTAATTATTTAATTATAAAAAATCTATTTAACATTATTTTAAACTATAATTCCTTGTTAATTTAATTTTAGTGCCAGATTTAAAGTCTGAAATTATGTAATGGTTCATTGAATCTCCGAAAAATTGCTTCGAATTGAAACCAACAAAAACTCCATAATAACGTGTTCCTGATTTAAGTTTTCAGATATTTTACGCAAAAACTTTCTATTTTTTTTCTTTTTC
Source organism: Olea europaea var. sylvestris (assembly GCF_002742605.1). Taxonomy (NCBI): domain Eukaryota; kingdom Viridiplantae; phylum Streptophyta; class Magnoliopsida; order Lamiales; family Oleaceae; genus Olea; species Olea europaea. Next base: position 310,236 of record NW_019263417.1, read on the forward strand.
TCTTGATATAAAATTTTTTATTAAAAATTTAAAATATGAGATAACATGTTTTTGAAGTTTTCGAAAAGTTTTGAAAAGGTTATAATATTGAAACGTATCACGCTGGAATCTTGTACATTTGTAATTTGGTGCATCATAAGATACACATGTAGATACGTAACTGGGTTGGTGACTAGGCTTGGACGAGATTTGGTTCAGGTCGGTTTTGATTTCGTGCTTCAGGCCGACTCCAGCGCGAAATCAAAACCAAAACCAAATCAACTTGAACCAGCCCACTCTCTTTGGTTTGGTTTGATTTGATTAGTCGGTTTGAACTTATAGTCTAAATTGAACTTTGAAAAATAAAAATTGTCCGAATTTTGGCCCACTTCAGTTAGAAGAATTAAAATAACTAAATAACTTTATATTATAAGAACTATTGACTAACAAATAAAATTAAGTTAATAGAGACAATCAACATGAAACATAGCAATTTTGTTGTTTTTTATGCATTATGAAGCATAATTGCCTGAGTAAGAAAAAAGACTAAGTATAGCATGATAAACTCATGAAAGAAAATTTTCAGTTCTATTACTTACTGATAACATCACGGATTAGAGGGCTTATTTTTATTTTTTTTGCTTAAAAAAAAAAGGATAAACATGTAAGTTGGAATACTTCGGTTAACCAGCAGTTGGAGACTTTAAACCATGATTGAACTAATCTACTATGACTTTGTTTATAAGGAAACCTAACCTAACCAATTACTTACCAGTGTTAAATTGACCCGAACCGGTTTGAGTTGGTTGATTTGATTGGTTTGGTCGATTTTTCGATTTGTTTTGCATAGGCCTATTGGTGAAATTGGGGGCAACGCATTAATCATTATGATCAACCTACGAGGACTATAATTATCAATCAGCTATGATTAAGTCCTAAATAATGCTATTTATCATTGTGATAATGGAACGTCGTTCATGTGGTTGCTATGTTGAATAATGAGGTTGGACAGTTCAATTTTTATGGGAGAGAATTGAGGAGACGTGATCCCAAAAGAGAGAGAAATGTGGGGTATAGTGGATTGTCATATTTCTGATGTTCCATCATCATAATGATAAATAACATCACTTGTTCGACAATCATTATGTGGAGAAAATGGAAGAGTAATGCTCCTCTACCAGATCTGTAAGAGGCCTGATAGAGGAGCTCCTCTCCCATTTTCTCTCACCTCAACGGGCCCCATGATTAAAAAAAATACCCTCCAAAAACCCACCTCACCCCGAATTGTGAGAGAGCTGCATTACCAGACCTCTTACAGGCCTTATCAATATCCCAAGACTTTTGGAGGAAAATGTGTACTGCCATGGTGGCAACCACGAAAGCTATCGGTGCTCGAAAAGAGTAATGCAACATACAATCAAGAATATTATATTGCTGCTTTCAAACACCGAAAGCCCTTCGATGACGTTTCTATCATAGAAGTGAAGATAGTTGAAATACCTAAATCAGCAAGTTAGTACTTTCTGAGGGGGATCAGGAAAACGTATTTTGGAATCGAATATTGCCCTTGCAAGAATGTGACTGTTGAGGCTGTTCCCCGCATTCCATTGGAGCAAAAAGGCGAAACAAAGATTGAAGTGCTAGAACGTTCTAATTTGGAAATTTCTTTCGTCCAATGAAGTTTAATAGTTGCTCTTGAGGTTGGACATCTTTCACATGTGTTTCATCAGTGCACCGATACAATCCTACGCGTGAAAAAAAAAATGCTTAAATAAAGCAAAGAAATGAACTACAATATCTATCAAAACTAATGGTAGGCGTCAATTTTCGGTTGAGTACAACATGAGATAAATGCTAGTGTGAAAAATGAAAGTGTGTGTGTGTGTATATATATATATATATGTTACGATAATAATTTCTAGACAAACAAGAACCTAAAATAGGGGTACTTGTTGGGATTAGGCCAATAGTGATGTTGGAAAATTACTTAATCATGCACGGCGGAATTTAAAAAAATTTCAATTTCCACTAAGAATTTGCTTTGTGTTTAGATAGAAACCGTGATAGAAATTGTACCTTTGTTGAATTCTATAATCTCCTTTGCTATTCATGAACTTCAACAATCATGATCTGTAATCCACAACTGTTCAATTGTCCAATCTCCAATAGAAATCCACACAGGAAATAAGATTGACAAAACTAGATTTTTTTACATTTTTTGTGCTAACAATAATATGAACTTTCTTTCTGCAGTTTTCAAACCTTAGCAGCTTATTTATTAGGTAAATTAGGCCCACTATCTTAAAAAATTAACTAAATTGATTAATACCCTAATAACTAATTAAGTCAATTAAGAACGTATTAAATACGTTATAAAAACCCCCAAATCACTCCATCCTAGTCCCCAGATTCCCAGGCCACTTCATCTTCTTCCCACCTTCAAAATACCCAATTAAACCAAAATCAAAACCCAAAAAATCTGATCAAATTCAGATTTAACCATGGAAATTTATATCAATGCATTTCCATGGGTGTTTGAGAACATTCTAACTATCCCTTTGTTTGAGAAGCTGATATCCCTAATCTTCTTTCTCGCGGAACAAAAGCAAAACCATGAGTGTGTCGATAGCCAAAGCTGATAGATGAAGGGGAATCCAAGGTGCTTAGTTTCGAGACTACTGTGATGATACTGTCGAGAGTTTCTTTCTCAACTTGCATTGTAGTAGAAACCTCCTCTGCTTGACTGCCTAGCCTTCCAAGGAGTGGCCACTGCCTCGGGCCAACAATCGTTAGCTCTGAAGTGGTTCCCAACTCAAAAATATATTTTATGGTTGAGGAAATATCAGAAACTGATTTTGGCTGTAAAACTGCTGATGGCATGAAATGGTATATATTCCCAAATTCCATTACTGCATGTTCATTCTTTTCAAAGGTTAAGTGCCTCTTAAGCTCATCTGCAAATGATGAATGTAAGATTGGGATTGGATGGTTCTTTCTTCTGATTTTGATATTCGTATGTGATGTCATGCCTTTTAGAAATTTTCACAACTTCCAAGTTGTAAACAAAAGTAATAGAAGGAAATTTAGCGAGGAAATTCTGGCCCTATTGGTAAAAGTTGAAAAGCAATGTTGTTGCTATAAATGATTATTTCGTTCCTCCACCTTCTTGAACCTAATAATACTTGAAATTTGCTCTTTTAAGTTTTTAGTCATTCTATAGTTGACACAACAAATTTGTAACCTGCTGTTGTAAGCATTGCTTGATCTTGTTTGTGTGCTTAAATCGTATGAGGAACTATAGAAATAAATGATGATGAATGCAATTGTGTCTGTATCTATAATAAAGAAAATGAAAGTGATGTTAGTGTGAAGCTTGATCGGGGGGAGGAAACAGGATTTTGGAAGTGAAGAATTGGGTTTGTGTTGGGGGCAGAGTGAAGACTAAACTATTTTGTTATGTATTGGGTTGGTTGATTGTCTTGGGTTTTGGGATCATGATGCCTTAAGCACATATGTTGTTAAGTAGGGTTGTTATGTAATTCTTGTCTATGGCTTTAGGTCTATTCAGAAATCAGGACCATGAAATTCAAACATTTTTACTTAATTTATAGGTAAGCAGATGCACTTATTCATGCTTCTTGATCAGAAGGTTCTTTACATTTTACTATTCCTAGATGAATCAAGTTAATATGTTAGTTAATAGAAGTAAAATATGTAATTACAAAGAGACAATATGCAAAAGAAATTCTGCTATATACTGGATCTATTTTAATGTTTTGATTTATTTGTCACTTTTTTGAATTTTTGTCTTCCAAAGCCAAGTTAATATGTTAATTAATAGAAGTAAAATATAATTACAAAAAGACAACATATAAAAGAAGTTGTGTCACTTTTTAAAAATTTCCATCACTTTTTTAATGCTTGTCGCCTTCTTGATTTCTATCTCTTTTTTAAATTCGTCACTTTTTTAGTGTTTGTCACTTTTTTGTGCATTTCACTTTTTAAAATTTGTCACTTTTTTGAAAATTTGTCACTTTTTTTTAGTGTTCGTTGCTTCTTCTTTTTTTCAGTTGCCTTCTTGAAATTTTTATCACATTTTTAGTGGCAAACATCATTTTGTAATAAAAGTGAGATTGTATATTATTTGTTTAATAAAAAAGTGACACTAAACTTTTAAAAGTGACACTGCGTCACTTTTTTAGATTCTCGCTTTTTTGAGTTTTTTGTCACCTTTTAAGTTTTTGTCACTTTTTTTTTTTTTAATATTTGTCACTTTTTGAAGAAGTTAAAAAAAGTGATATAATATGTTATATTTTCCTAACATAATTAGCGTGTGGACAATGCACATGTTGATTATGTTAAGAATCGCCACTATGTTCACGTGAATTGTCCTGAATATGTTGATCATGTTGAGAACGTTATTACTAGTGTTGCACAAATGAATGGTTCTATTTTGATGTTTGTTACTCTTTTTTAAGTTTGTGTCACCTTTTTTGAGTTTGTATAACTTTTCTAGTGTTCATGTCACTTTTTTTGAATTTGATCACTTTTTTTGAGTTTGTGAAAAAAAAGTGACAATTTTTTCTTTTCTTTTCTTTTTAATAAAAAAGTGACATTGTGTCACTTTTTCATTTTACACAGTATTTTTTACTTCCTAAAAATTTTTCATATGATTTTTCAAAATACATCTAATTTTAAGGGTATTTTGTGAGTTGCCCTTATTTATATAACCTCAAACGGACTTGGTCCGTTTCTTAAACTTAACCCGATCCAATATTTAATTAATTCAATTAATTATGGGGAAAATTTCATAACTAAGAAATTAATTATGACACATTTCAAAAACAACAAAACAAGTTTCAAATTTCTAAAATCAGATTTTTATTAAAAATTATTTATAATTTAATTAGTTAATTAATTATTTTATTAATTAAATATATTTAGGTCACGGATCTATACAATTTGGTCACAAACTAACAATATAAGTAGTTACTTATTATTTTTTGGTCACAAATCAAAAATCTTATGTCACAAATTTTTTTACGATCACAATTCAAAAATTTTGCAAGTCACAGTTTGTTTATTGGTCACCAATCCAAAAATAATTAGTCATGGAATAATTTTTAGTCACGACTTATCATACATATTATTGGTCACAACTTATTTTTCGGTTACAAATTAAAAATTTTATAGGTCACATATTATTTTTCGATTACGAACAAAAAATTTTATAGGTCACAGATTAATTTTTTGGTCACAACTCAATAAATTATAAGTCACAAACACAAATTTTATAGGTCACATATTATTTTTCGATCACGAATCAAAAATTTTATAGGTCACAGATTAATTTTTCAACCACAACTCAATAAATTAGAAGTCACAAACACAATTTTTAGGTCACTTATTATTTATTAATTTTAGTTACGAATTAATTATAGTCACAAATTTATATAATTTGGTCACAAATTAACGATTTAATTCTTCACTTATTATTTTTTGGTCACAAATCAGAAATTTGATGTCACAAATTATTTTACGGTCACAGTTCAAAAAATTTATAGGTCACAGTTTGTTCATCGATCACAAATCGAAAATTTTATAAGTCACAATTTATTTATTAATCACAAATCACAAATATTACAAGTCACAACTTCTTATATAGTCACAAATTATCAAATTATCGATCACGGATTAACAATTTTTCAAGTCATAGTTTATTTTTTTCATTGGTCACTTATTATTGGTCATAGATTAACCAATTTAATGATCACAGTCAACTAAATAATTTGTGACCACCACCAAAAAAATATTGCGTGACCTAGAAAATATGGTCACAACTCATTTACTCATTGCAAATTATTGGATTAATTAGTTACGATAAATTTTTCAACAATTTAATAAATCGTGAGTCACAATTGGAAGTCACAGTCACAAATTTCATGTTACTTATCCAATTGTGAGTCACAATTCACAATTCGAAATTAGTCACAGTCACAATTCTCATCGCCATCACCATCACTATTGCCTCCACCCACCACACACCAACACCACAATTGGAAGTTACAGTCCACACAAACACCAGATCCGTCGAGTGTCGCCACCACAGCACCTCAAACAACCCACTGCAACACTTCAAATAGACCACGGCTAGATCAACCACCCACTGCAACACTGCCACCACACAAACACTGTCGTCGCCACCACACAAAATTCGCAATCGCCACAGATCAGGGGATCTGTAGCGCACCACTACTGCACGAAATCTACGATGCTGCAACGATTGCAGCACACCACCACCACACAAAATCCACAATGCTGTAACGAAAGGGGAATCGCCGTCACGCACACTCCACCACAGCCTCACGCCACCTCCGTCGAATACACACGCCCAGACCCACGTACACACACACACATCTCGCGACAGTGATGCAAGCTGCGCCACCGACAGAGATGGAGAGAAGAGAGGAATTGCTGCGAATACATAGCACACCACCACAGACTCACACCACCTTCGCCGAATACACACGCCCAGACCCACGTACACACCCACACACATCTCGCGATAGTGATGCGAGCTGCGCCACCGACAGAGATGGAGAGAAGAGAGGAATCGCCGCGAATACATAGCACACCACCACCACCATAGACTCACGCCACCTCCGCCGTATACACACGCCCAGACCCACGTACACACACACACATCTCGCGGCAGTGGCACGAGCTGCGCCGCCGGCAGAGATGAAGGAGAGAAGAGAGGGAAACGCGCAGTCGATGAGAGAGAGGGACGGAATCGAGAGAGAGAAATGCAATTGAGATTGGGCAGAGAGAGATATACAATAATTAGCTTTGAAATTATTGATTTAATTAATTTTTAATTATATTAATTAATTAAAAAAATTTCTAATTTGTGAAATACTAAACATGGCATCTTATTTATGAAATGTGGATTTTTAATCTATTAGAATCTGTAATTTCCACTTAATTAAATTTGGTTCATGGATTAATTAATCTTAATTAATTCGGGCCTATTAATAAGGAACCTAGTTAATTAATTGTCCAACACTTGTTAATTAATTAATTGGTAAATCTCATTCTTCTAGTTCTCCTTTTGTGTGTGATTCATTAGATTTTCAATAACGGTGCCTAACAACGTGAATTATTATTTGGATATAATCAAAATCGATAAATTAAAATGCCCTTTTTAATTTATCGCTAAATCACATCCGTCGTCCCACATTGACATCTAGTAATGTGTCAGAGTAATATATGTGAAGGAAAATGGCACGTGGTATGACAAAACCAAACTTGTTTGATTATTATGAAATTATAATCAATTCGTCAATATGATTCGATCAATTACGATATATAAAAACGTGTCAATCTCGATTATCGATCATATATTTCATTCCACTATTAATTCAATATAAGTGGAAAATTCCTTTTCGATTTATGAATTTCAATTTACATTATTCTTGACATGGTATCAGAGCGGGTTAACTTGGTCTTGAGTTAAACTTGCAAGCTTCCGTTCTTTGACAAGCGGCCTAATGCCGCTCGTCCTGTCATACTTTTTTTTCTAAACAGCCTTTTTTTTCTAGAAAAGATTTTTTTTTTTTTAATTTATTCAAGTCATAAGAAAACCATGAAACAATCTGTCATCTCTCCAGAATTATTTATGATCAGCTTTTATCCAAGTCGGTGATCTAGTCGTCAAGAATCAGGAATTTATTGAGACGACAGGTGTGGATGCCATCTTCAAAGTGATATTTCTCTATTCCATGTTGATGATAAAGGTGTAATTTTTCAGTCAATGGTGGTCCTCCAAAGCAAATCATAGAAATTCAAGAATATAAATTGCCGACTGCTGAAATTTGTTATACATACGCACAAGGAAATTGGTGGCTGGAATTAATAAACTGGTGGTTGCAAATGCATTAGCAAATGACAAAAAAAGGCTCTTCTTTTGAGTCTGCCCATCTCAGTTTTAGAAAATGTCAGAAGTTTAGACATGGTGGAAAGACAAAAAGATTTGGTACAATCCATCATCACCTTCTAAACAATGGAAAACTGTAGACTTGACCCAGGTATTGCCAAAGACTGGGTTTTAGTGAAAAGTTGGCTGGCTCTCTTGTTTTTGCAAATTTTATTTTTCTCCTAATTCTTCTTCTATTTTAGTATTTTAATTTTATTGGGTTAAAAAATAAAAATAAAAATTGGAGGGTCGGTACCTTAAATTTTACCGGCTCTTCACGTGTCCCTTAAACAAACTAGAGGTTTTCTTATGTTGAATTTTTTTTTTTTTGAAAGGTCGGTACCTTGATTTTTATCGGCTCTTCCCGTGCCCCTTAAACAAACTAGGGATTTTCTTGTGTTAAAAAAAATTAATTCGGAGGGCGGTATCTTGAACTTTACCGGCACTCCCTTGCCTCTTAAACAAACTAGAGGTTTTCTTTTGTTTAAAAAAATAAAAATAATAATAAATAAATAAAAAAATAACTTTAAAGGGTCGGTACCTTGAACCTTATCGACTTTTCCCCCGTCCCTTGAAAAATTCAAGGGTTTTCTTTCGTTGAAAAAAAAAAAAAAAAAAAAAAGGAGGTTTTCTTTCGTTGAAAAAAAAAAAAAAAAAAGATCATGTTTTTCTTTTTAAATTTTTTCACCCAAAATCTTTTATTCCAAGTTTGAAAGATTCTTGGATTTTTGGTTTGATAGATGCCCTTGTTGCGGTTTTTCTGTTGAATGCTACCCCTCAAGTGCTTGGAGTTCATTCTACGTTAATTTCGAAAATTTGATTGGATCAATTTTTTCAAACTCAATATTCTACACCATATTGAGTTTGAGGGGGAAGGTGTTAAAGATATGGAAAGTTAAAGATATGAAATATTCTCTAGAGTTATTTCTCATAATAATTGATTAATTACACAATCTTTTCTATTATGTTTCTTTCCTTTTATTGTTATTCATAACCCTCTAAATAGAGTTCTGTACTTTGTAATATTTACAAGACCATTAATAATACAATTTACATTATTCTTGACAGATTTAGGTTTTCTGTTAACCCTATTGAACAAAGTTGATGAAGAACAATAAAATCAGCAATAAGAATCCACCAAAATGGAAGGTTTGAAAAAAATATGAATCACTACCCTCAAACAAACCTCAAAATTTCTTTAATTCAATAAACAATCGTATAGATGTTCACGTGTATATTATATTAAAAATAAAGAATTCAAATTTTTACCTAAATTCAAGATCAATTCTTGAATTATTCTGAATCACGAACTTCAAACTTTTTAATTTCAAGAACTTGTGCTTCAAACCTCAAAATCTTCTATTGTATTCTCCAAAGTCAAGACTACACCGGTGGGTGCACACATTCTTTTAATTAAATCAAGAAATTAGTTATTGAATTGGACAATTGAAAATCAAGAAAAATAATTTGTTCTCTCTCCCAAATTTGAACACCATGGAATTATGTATTATGAATGTTGTACAATTCCATTGCATAGGATGTCTAAGTTCCATCTAATCTCTATTCATAGAGATAGAAGAGTTCCAATCGTTATACAATAATAATTCCACATTCAAATAGTAGTTCTAATTAAAGTCCAGATCCAATTAGTTTACATTTAATTATGTGTTGTCCTAGAACTTTAGTTACAATTATAATTAAGTTTACAACATTCATAGTAATTACAACTAAGTAAAAAACTTTATTGTAACTACAATTAAGCCTAAAACTATTATAATTACCGTAATTAAGTTCCAATACTTTATGAGGCTACCATAGGGACCTGATCGGACATATATTATCCAAGCTCCAATAATTAGATCATGTCTAGTCGATCCTAAACCACCCAATCTAATCATTAGTCTTTGCTTTTTCTACTAAAGATAAATGACTGAACTCTCGAAATATATAAGATCACAGAAGCCAATAAATCTGTAATACTTTCCTCTGACATGCCGTATATATATTTTATTACATCCGAGATCCGATAATTGGATACGAGTGTAAATGACCATTTTGCCCCTCCAATTATTCTCACGAACATTTCATTTTCTTCAACAATCTTGTGAACTAATCATTGATGCCGAAATTTAGCCGTCGCTAAACACTAAACTTAGATTTTAATTGTTCAACAGAAAATATATAAGTAGTCACTCTACCCATTTTTAGGGTGAAGATTCTCAACATGAATTCATATTCTCTACTCTGGTCATTCTCAAATTCCTAACTCATCGAGATATTTGATCAATCAAATTGATCTTACCCATTGGTGAATCAAAGAACCGTTAAAATCACGAAAAGATATACATAATCTAGACGAGAGATTTAGATGAAATACATAGTAGTCTAGTGGAATTTAATTTTTTGTACAGTCATGCTATAAATTAAATTCAACACTTGGTTCGTTCAATCAACTCTAAGTGTACCAGTGTCACCTTTAACTATTTCTGTGATAAGGACAAATTACAAACCTGAATAGTGAATTAGTCAACGCTACAACCTTTCAATAAAAGGTGCCAAACCTTATACATTGATTGCAAACAAATTATTTATGATCAAAATATAAGTTGTGTCACACTGTACTTCTCAACGCAAGTACCCAACTTATATTATCTCAAGTGATCATAGGCACTTTAATTTGCATGCTCAATAATAAATAATGCAACAAATAAATAAAATCAAATTTTATTTATTATAAATAATTATTTTATCATGGCAAAATATACTATATAGGCACACAACCCAACAAATCTCCCACTTGCCCTAGAGTATATGTGTCATGTCTTGCAAATGTCCCTCGAAAACTTAGCCAAAAAGCTTTTAGTAAACGAGTCTACAAGATTATCCTAGTAGCAATTTTACTGACAACCACATTTTCTCTACCAACTATCTTTATTAAGAGATGATATTTTCCGTTCAATGCGTTTATCCCTCTAATGACTCTTGGATCTTTAACATTTGTCACGATCCCACTATTATCCCAATACAGTGTAAAGACATGAGTAAATGTAGACACCACCTCGATGTCTGTTAGGATTTCTAAGTCATATAGCCAATTTGGTGGCTCATGAGCAGACACATACTTGGTATCAATGGTGGAATTAGCAATACATGATTGCTTGATATTTCTCTAAATAATGGCCCCACCGTAAAATGTAAACAACGACCTTGATGTAGACATGTGATAGTATAGTCCTCATCTCTCTAGAAGTCTAAATCCTTTTTAACCTATCGAAATAAGATCTAGCGATGAGCATGTGATTTCTTGTTCTCCGAAGGTACTAAAAGATATGCTTTATCGCCATTCAATGTTTCGATCCTAAGGTTAAATAGATCTCGACTCACCACATCAATAGTATGATAAATGTCAGGTCTATTGAACAACATAGCATACATAAGACTACCGCCAACGCATAAGGTCTCCCAATCATGTACTCAATTTCTTTAGGAGTCTTTGCGAACTGATCCTTAAAGAGTTGGATTCAATGCCTAAGGGCAAAATCTTTAATAGAAAATCTGTTAAGTATCTCGTTCACATATAAGACTTGGGACAAAAGCTATCATAATGTTCTTTTGATCTCTTAAGATCTAAAACCTAGAACATAGATAACATCACTAAATCCTTCATAAGAAACTGTTGGGCCAACCACGCTTTCATAGATAATAACACACTCGCATTATTTCTAATGAGTACAATATAATCTACATAAGCATTAGGAAAAATATAATTTTGTCTTGTATCTTCTTATAGATACAAGATTCATCAAATTTCTGATTAAAATCAAATGTCTTAATCACTTTGTCGAATCTCTATGCTAAGAGCTCGATGTCTACTTCGATTTCGAAATAGAGCACTACATCTACATCATCTATAATCTCCTTATATGAAGTCAGATTATCAACTTGTACCATGGAGATCACCATATTGGACTCTCTACTTAACAAATACCTTGAAGGTGGAATTGATAAATCTTTCGACTTTGTTTAAGGGACAAGTGATCTAGGATTGTGGAGTTATTTGGAACGTAATATTTTTATCAATGTTGGCATTACCATTATGTGACACATTTACCTCCTTATTAACTTCAACATTCTATTGATCTATTAGATCAGATAACAACTCATCTCTCCCACTCAGACTACATTGTCTAAGTATATTTGACACTAAGGGGATGTCTGTCCAGGTTGTGTCTCAGGAATTGATGAGATAGAACTGCTCCCACTAATTTACTCCAACTCGAACTTATTTTTGGAGTGATCATTGATATACTTATCCTCTAGGAAAGTAGCATTCGTGCTAACAAAAATCTTCCTATCTAGAGGATTATAAAAATTATCCCTTGGTATCTTTATGATATCCCACAAACAGGCATATCTCTAACCTAGACTCCAACTTTTTTGCCTTCTATTTCAGTACATGAGTTAGACCCTCAAATCTTGCTTGTGATGCAAGTAGGGCTTGCATCTATTCCAAAATCTCATGAAAATCTTAAGAACGAAGTTAGAAGGAACTAAGTTAAAAAATATATATCCAACTATTTTCAATTTATATCCTAAAATGAGATAGGATCTAACCATATTTAACAATGTTGTGTTTCTTCTTTTTGAAAAACCATTTCGTTTAGCTATATGAGATGTATTCAATTAAGAAACAATACCATTTTCTATTTCATTTTCCTTGAATTCTCTTGAGAGGTATTCATCACCTCGATCAGATTCAAGTGTGTTGATACTCTTATCCAAATGTTTCTCGACCTTAGCCTTATACTCTTTTTGATTTTTCAAAAGTATTTGGATCTAGAGTAATTACGTATGAAGAAATACTCATTGTTTCCCTTCTCCAGTATATTGACAGGTCTACACATATTAGAATGTACTAGTTCCAATACATCTTTGGCTCTATCCTTCTGTAGAAAATAGGGATGTCTTGGTCACATTGTCTTTCAAACAAAACTTGCAAACTATCAATGGTTCGATCTTAACCGAGTTGAGAGAACCATCTCTAGTTAGTTTTTTATTCTGTTAAGGTCGATTTGTCTAAGATGCCATAGATATGCACCACTAGTATGGTGCAATATTTTATGGTCTACAAGAGTAATCTTTTATTTCATATGTGGAATAGTTTAAAATATAAAGGCCATTAATCAAATGTCCAGCTCAAAGCAAGAAATTTATTCATTAAAATGCTAAGCGTATCAGACTCTGATTTTATAGAATAACTTTGTCCTATTAAATCAAAAAATAAAAAAATAAAAACTTCATTCACTAGACGTAATAATAGTCTTTTAAGGATTAAATGTCCACCACAATTGAGATAAAATACTCCTATTCTCTCGCTAAAACTCTTGCTCTTGTGCTAATGATAATTTTAAACTGGCATTCACTGAGTTTCTGCTTTCCTGAAGCACCCTTGTCAACAAGCGGATATGATTAGTGGTTCCAAAATTTAGTATCAACCACTAAACAATACTCAGTAACGAAAAACATCACCCGCACTTTGCTTTCTAGTTGGTGCATCTAGGTAGCCTTTCTCTAGTGTCCATTTCGACTGCAGCTGGAACACTTACCTTAAGGCTTTCCGACTACTTTTAATCTTTTGTTGCTCTCATGCTCATTGATAGCTTTCTTCCTCTAATTTCCAAATCTACCTTTCGCTTGGAACTAGAGGAATCACCAAATGATGCATGAGCATCGCCATTTTACCACTGAGACTACTTTCCACATTACATCTCTATCATCAACTTAGTCAGTGGTATCTTCATCTTGTGTAAGTGATAATCCATAGTGAACTATGAAAAATTATTAGGTAATGAATTCAATACCAAGTCAAAAACTGAGTATCCCTGATAGATTGTTGCATCCAGACTTTTGGCCATGTTTGAACTATACAATCATAGTCAAACTATGAAACTTCACAAGCACTCTAGATTTCATTCGAGTGTTTTATAAGATACAAACGATTTCAAAAGAGCATTCCTATTTTAATGACCAAACATACCCTAAAGGATCGTATGCAATGGGAGGTCCTTTGACTTTCAAATCTTTGTTGTAACACTTTTGACATTGAAGTCAAAATGAAACAGCTAGACATCTTATCTGCAATCTCCTACTCAACATACCTAGCTTTTCGGACTTATCACATGGTCCTAGTAGGTCTATCAGGATATTCGTTAAACACAAAATTAAGTTTTTCCACATTGAGCAATACGTTTACAATCCACATAATTTTTCCCGATTAGTTGGCTTTGTTTTAGAATAATGGAAAATTTGGCCAAGTGATATTTTGCAAAAAATAAAAATTAAAAAATTAAAAAAATTCATACATTGCATATTAAAATTGAGCAGCAAATAACACTATAGCATGTAATACATAAATACACATATAGATCCATCCAAACTACAATAATGCAACAATTACTCGATCCTTGTGAGCCAATAGGTCTCTCAATAGGAAAGATAACTGTGTTCACCGATCAAGTTGGGACCCTCCTACTGGACAAACCATATCTAACAACAAATGTCTATATAAGTCTGGTATCATTTTATTTGGTCACCAAGATCATAAACGAGAGCCTCTATAGGAGGTTTGTAGATTATCTCGATTTGAGTGTATATCCTTTGTCTTGACCTCTAGATACTTGAAAATAATTTCAACATCTATGATGATCACAAATTATATTGTTATCAAGATGATTTTACCGTGAAGGAATCCAATCAAGCAACTTGAACTACACAGCCCTCTTATAGAGAGTCTGTAGCATTTCCGACACGAGCCAAGCGCATTACTTTGCTTATGGATTGACCAAAGGAAACCATGAGATTTTATTTAAATAAACACCCGCCCCTACTCAACATTTTTAAGTGATAGGTTTTAATAATAAATAATTATCAATTATTCACATTAATTAAATTAATATGTAGTATAATTATTACGAATTTTTCATCCAAAAAAATTTAATCTAAATTAAATTGATCAACGAAAATTTAAGTAATTATATTTTGTTCATATTGATCAAATTAAATACAGTCTAAATTATTATGATATTTCTATTCAAAAAAATTTAAATTAAATTAATCAAATAAAAATCTCTATTTAATGATATGCATCCTATTCATAGTATCACTAGCGATGTCATAAATAAATATATATGTCATAGTATCAAGAATGACAATATTTCAAACAATAATTTAAAGCATTCATAAAAGCGATAAAAGTAACAATTATTTGTGGCCCAAAGTGACTCAAGAAAAAAAAATAATAAAAATAAAAACCTAATCGGACCAAAGTCCAATACTAAATCCCGAAATCTCCAAGGTTCCAATAGCAACACTCCAAAAATTAGCAAAGGACTCTGCTACTGCACCTGTAAAAAATTAATTTCGATTTTTTTTTTTGAAATCGAAAATTTATAGATGAAATCTATCTGCACGTACAGACAGACTATCTATCGTGGACTAACACCTAGCAGACAGTTAATCTATCTGTATACTTTTTTTAAAAAAGAAAATGAATTTTACATTGTTTGTCTTCAAGTCTCTGCCTTCAATCTTCAATCAACTTACAAGATTAAATAATTACAAGAATCACATAATTTCTATGTCCCGTAGGCTTACAATTTTGAATCTAATTGAAATAGAAAATTAAATCAAGATGATGGAGTCGTAATCCGCCTATCTTGTTACAGACCCAAAATAACAAATTACATACAAAACTGACCACAAATAATTGATTCACAGTTTAAAACAATTCAATCATTAAATCAACATATAATAAATTATTCTTAGACATTGCTCGACTAGAAAATGCAATCAACAAACATTTGAACGATCTAGATTGCTCTGATACCAGTTGTTGGAATGCGAAAACGAAATTATCCAAAAATTAAAACTTTCTTTAATTCAATAAACAAGATCGTCTAGATGTTTATGTGTATATTATATCAAAAATAAAGAATTCAAATTTTACCTGAACTTGATGATAAATTTTTGAATTAATTTTGAATCATGAATTTTCAGCTTTTTGGACCATGAACTTCCAACTTTTTAATTTCAAGAACTTGATACTTTATACCTCCAGTCTTCTATGGTATTCTCCAAAGTCAAGACTACACCGGTGGATGGGCGCATTCTTTTATTTAAATCAAGAAACTAATTATTGAGTTAGACAATTGAAAAATCAGGAAAAATAAATTTTTCTCTCCCGAGTTTGAACACCATGAAATTATGTATTATGAATGTTGTACAATTTCATACCACAGAATGTCTAGGTTCCATCTAATCTCTATTCATATAGATAGAAGAGTTTCAATTCTTATACAACAATAATTTCATATTCAAATAGGAGTCTAATTAAAGTCAAAATCCAATTAGTTACTTTTAATTACATGTGTAGTCCTAGAACTTTAATTATAATTATAATTAAGTTTACAACATTCATAGTAATTACAACCAAGTACAAAAAATTATTGTAATTACTATTAAGCCCAAAAATATTATAATTACAGTAATTAAGTTCAAATACTTTATGGAGCTACGATAGGGACCTAATCGGATATATATTATCCAAGCTCCAATAATTAAATCATGTCTAGTTGACCCTAGACCAACCAATCTAATCATTAGTCTTTGCCTCTTTCCATTAAAGGCAAACGACTGAATTCTCGAAATATATAAGATCACAGAAGTGAATAAATCTGTAATACTTGCCTTTGACATACCGTATATGTATTTTATCCCCATTCGAGATCTGATAATTCGATACGAACATAAACTACATTTTGCCCCTCTAATTCTGCCAGTTCATTACTCTGATAACTATTTCTCTTTAGTACCTGCGGAAGTGATGCCGATAACCATAAAATTTGAGGTTCCTCCAGGTATCACTCCACGTGTCACTCTTGATGGTTGGAACTACGATGGGCATACTGTTCTTTAAGCTTCAATTATGGTGTTAATAAAAGCACGTCGTCTTGCTTGTAATTCTCTTTTTCGATCATTGGAGATTGATTATGAATTGTCGGGAAAATAATGTTAGTCCTTACGTGTGTTTTTGTTTATTGTCCATCATATCTCAGTTCTTCACTATTAGTAATTTGATGCACACTTTTATGAACATTCAACTGGAGTTCAAATATCTTATCTTAAACTATATGGAGAAACTCGAGACCAAAAATAAAATAAAATTACAGAGACGTGTTTTGAGTGGCTTTCTTTCGTGAATTACATGACAATTAATAGTTTTTGTTAGTAAATTCTCGATAAATAAATACTCGTTGAATTAATACTTGCTTAAATAATAAAATTTTCACTCTCAGCATGGATCAATGTATTATATTGATAACTTTGCTAATAATAGTTTTAAAGTAATGCTACTTGTGAACATAATGATTTACATACAAATGAAGTGTCAAAAAAGGAGAATTGGATTTCTTTATATATAATATTTGATTGAGGAAATTTTGATCATCTTTACATGTATTGCCCTGACATATTGCTAGATGTCAATCTGGGATGACGAATGTGAATTGGTAATAAATTAAAAAGGTGTTTTAATTTATCAAGTTTGATTAGATCAAAATAATATTTCACGTCGTTAAGTATCTTGATCGAAAACCTAATGGGTTGCACACAAAATGATAACTGGAAAATTGTGATTTATCAATTAATTTAATAAGCATTGGATAAATTAATTAATTGGGTTGCTTATTTATAAACTCGATTTAATTAATTTACGGACCAGATTTAATTAAATCTTTTAATTAAATATTGGACCGATTCAGGCAAAACTTGTTTGGACTTATATAAATAAGTGATTAGAGTTTACAATATTGTTGATATTCATTATTCATGCTAGCACAAGAAGAAAATTCTAATCTTACAATATTGTTCTCTGTGTGGATCACCATTGGAAGCTGGACAATTAGATAGCTGTGGATCGCGAATCAAGATTGTTTGAACGAAAAAATGACAAAGGAGTTTGCAGATCTTGTAAAATGTACAATTTCTATCACAGTTTCTATCTAAACACAGAGGAATCTTTGGTGAGAATCGAAAATTGTTTTAATTTTTCGCTGCGCATGTTAAGTAGATTCCCAACATTTCACGTAAAAGATTATTTATTTTGAAAGTGACATAGAAGTAAATTTTCACCAAAAATATTTATTAATTTTATAACTTATTTGTATGAAAAATATTTTAGGCTTAGCCAAACAAGGTTAAGATTTACATCAAATTAAATAGAAAACATGGTTAAGAATTTTCCTTTCACCTTGTGATTTGAAGGTGTTTTAATTGAGGCTTCTTTTATAGGGCTTCTTGAAAAAGCGAAGATGAAGAGGAAATTGCTTCTACTGTAGTGAACAGAAAAGAGGACCATATTTTGTCAATTATTTCTGTTGTGAAAAGTGGAAAATAATATCGAATTAAATCAATATCACTTTGTTGGAGAAAATAAGAGATTAAAGCACAATATGAAGAAATTAATCACAATAACAATGAAATTTTGTACAGAATTGAGATTTTATTATAATGTGAAGAAAAAAT
Source organism: Olea europaea var. sylvestris (assembly GCF_002742605.1). Classification (NCBI taxonomy): domain Eukaryota; kingdom Viridiplantae; phylum Streptophyta; class Magnoliopsida; order Lamiales; family Oleaceae; genus Olea; species Olea europaea. The sequence goes on from NW_019263417.1 coordinate 328,771, forward strand.
ACAAAGATTATAAATTTACAATGTTTCTAACTTCTTGCTTAATCATAATGAAAAGCCAACTATATATATGGAATAAATAAGGGACATCCAAACCCTCGTAGTAGAGTTGAAGTTGAAGTAGAATGCAAGAAACATATTAGAGGGGAAAACATCGCACAATACAGAAACATAATGGGTGGTGTCGTAGCATCAGGCCAAAATTATCGTGGCCCCGCGACGCCTACTCTTGGGTCCTTACTCCAAAAATCTTGATTTTCTTCATCCCAATTTTCTCTTTAAGTTCAATACAAATTCCTACTCCCAATGGACTTCCAAGTCTAATTTCATTTAGAATTTGTTAAGTAAACTTGAATAGGATTTCACAATAGCACACATTCTAAAGAGAATTCTTCTTAATATACACTTTAATTAGAACTCAACCTAGATGATTTTCTTCAATGGTCTTGTGAACTAATCATAGAATTATAGTGTATTCTCACTAACTTAAGTTTTATTTTCTTCAATGGTCTTGTGAACTAATCACAGATGTCGAAATTTAGCCGTCGCTAAACACTGAGCTTAGATTTTGATCGTTCAATAGAACATACTCGAGGAGTCACTTCGCACGATCATGCTATAGAATTAAATTCGACACGCGGTTCATTCAATTCACTCCAAGTGTATTAGTGTCACCTTTAACTATTTCTGTGAAATAGACAAATCACAAATCTGAATAGTTAATCAGTCAACACTATAACATTCCAGTACAAGGTGTCAGCCCTTATACATTGGTTGGGAATAAATTATTCATGACCAAAATATAACTTGGGTCAAACCGTACTTCTCAACGTAAGTACCTAACTTATATTATCTCAAGTGATCATAGACACTTTAATTTGCATGACTCAATAATTAATAATGCAATAAATAAATAAAATCACAATTTATTTATTATAAATAATTATTTTATCACAGTAAAATATACTATGGCCCTGTTTGGCACCCATTTTTATCAAAATGCATTTTTCTTTCTCTTCTTTTCAACCACACATTCTTTATTAAAATAATATTACACGTAAATCAAAAACTTTTTCTTATTTTTCAACCACACATTTCCCATCAATTTACTATTCAAAAATGTATTTTCACATAAAAATTCCTACCAAACACCCTCTATATGGACACACAATCCAACAGAATCGTGCAAAACAAACTTTGAAAAGGAACCTGAAAAACAGCATGAAAAATCGTGGTTTGATCTTTAATTTGGATACGATGGAACCGATTTGATGTTTCTGATATGTTTTTCAACGTAAAAAACCATCCCTATATATAGTACATCAACCATCATGAACAAAATGGAGCCAAAAACATGCCAAAAATGTGTGAAACTTGCCAAAACATCACTAGAATTAAAAACTCCAACGGACACTTTTTTGAACTACACAATCACCCAGCACATTTTTTTTAATTTTTTTTTGGGGCACAGGATTGGAAAGGCAAGGCCAAGCGATCATTTTTCACTTGAAGAACATACATAATATTTCTTGTGGCTCTCTTCTCATTTTTCTCAACTAACTACAAAGAAATAAGTTGAGAGTCAAACTCTTCTAGTCCTAGTAATTTCTCCTTTAGAGCTCTATTGCATTTGAGAGGTTCACTTATGTTAACATCATCGAAATGTGTTTGCACTTATAAACTTGCAGAACTAGAAATCTCCACTTGAGGTTCACTTAAAGAAGTATTATCAAAGATAACAATCTTAAAGAACTCTATTTTTCGAGATTTAATAATGATATTGGTTTTCATGTTTAATAAGTGTCATGCCTTGCTGTTTTGGATATATCCTACAAAAGCACATTTAATTTCTCTAGGACTCAGCTTAGTCCTTTTAAGATCCGTATTGTTACTATAGGCAAGACACATCCACACTTCAAAGTAACCAATGTTGGATTTTCTTCCTTTCCACTGTTCGAAGGGAGAAAAATTAAATATTTTAGAAGGAATCATATAAATGTGTGACAAGCACTTAATGAAGCTTCACCTCACAAATGAGGTGAAAACTTAACACTTAATAACATAGCATTTATTATTTCATCTAGTGTTATAATCTCTCTCTCAACCAAACCATTTTCTTCGAGTGTTCTAGGTATACAATATTGATGTACTATACCATGTCTTTTTCACAAAAAGATTGAATTTATTACAGAAGTATTCATCTCCCATATCACTTCTAAGAATTTTAATCTTTCTAATTAATTGGTTCTTTACTTCAACTTTGTATAATTTAAACATGCTAAAGGCTTCGTCTTTATGTTTCATCAATTTGATATAACAAAATCTGGAATGATTATCTATGAATATTAAGAAGCATTTATCACCTCTATTAATTTCATATATGTCGGAATGAATTAAGTCTAATAAGTTATATTTACTTTCAATATTATGAAAATGTTTCTTAATCATTTTAGACTTAACACATAATTCTGATTTTATTATGCTCTATGTGAAAACATCTGGTTTTATAATTCTTTTACATAAAATCATCCGGTTTTCACATAAAATCATGGTTTTCACATAAAATCATCCGGTTGAATCTCTATGTGAAAACATCCGGTTTTCACATAAAATCATCCGTTTTTATAATTCTTTTAAAGTAGAAAAGTCATTATATCCTAGTTTATCATGCTAAAAAAAAGAGATTCAACAGCATAATTCAAATTTGTAATTTTATTAATATTATTATTAATAATATGAAGTCTGACCATTGTATCATTAGAATAGCCCTTTTCCCAATAAATACACCATTCTGGGAAAGTACAAGGTTGATCAACTCAAATGTAGACTTAGTTTTTTATTTTCCCAACAGATCCCCACTTACAAGATTTATATTCCTATCCGGTACATGTAAAATATTTATCAATGTGATTTTCTTGACGAATGGGAATTGTAAGTCTATGCTTCCTTTGCCAACAAACTTAGGTTGAACATTATTATCATTTGAATGGGTGCATCATCAACTTTTGATATATTTTGAAAGAGATCTATCATAGCACACATTTGTGGGGACACAAGTATCATACCACCATCGTTGTGGTTTTATTTATTTATCGTATTATTTATCATTGAGCATGTGAATTAAAGTGTCTATGATTATTTGAGATAATATAAGTTGGGTACTTGCATTGAGAAATATAGTATCACAGAACTTGTATTTTGATCATAAATAATTTTTCACAACCAATGTATAAGGGTTAGCACCTTGTACGGGAAGGTTGTAGTGTTGGAACGATTTACTATTCAGGTTAATGATTTGTCCTTCTCTCAAAAATAATTAAAGGCATCACTAAGTGTCGAATTTGATTCTACAGCATGACCCTGCGGATTAAATTCGACTTGACTACTATCTATTTCATCTAAATTCCTTGATAGGATTACATATATCTTTTAGTGATTTTAATAGTTTTTTGATTCATCAATAGGTGAGATCAATTTAATTAGTCAAATATCTCGAAGAGTTGGGAATTTGAGAATGAGCGCGTAGAGAGCATGAATTCGTGACAAGAATCGTCACCCTAAAAAAAGAGTTGAGTGACCACTTAAGTATTTTCTGTTCAATGATTAAAATCTGAACTAAGTGTTTAGCAACCGCTAATCTTTGACATCTCTGATTAGTTCATCGGACCATTGAAGAAAAATAAAATTTAAGTTAGTGAGAATAATTAGAATGGCAAGACGGTCATTTATGCTTGTATCTAATTATTGAATCTCGAACTGAGATAAAATACATATACAAGAGGTCAACGAAAAGTATTACAAATTTATGAACTTCTGTGATCTTATATATTCCAAGAGTTCGGTCTTTTGCCTTTAGTGAAAAAAGTAAAGACTAATAATTAGATTGTGCGGTTTAGGCCGACTAGACAGTATCTAATTATTGGAGTTTGAATAATATATGTCCAATTAGGTCCCTATGGTAGTAGTTCTATAAAGTATTGGAAATTAATTACGGTATTATAATAGTTTTGGGCTTAATTATAATTACAATAAAGTATTGTACTTGGACAAAATCACTATTAAAGTTATAAACTTAATTATAATTGTAAGTGAAGTTTTAGGACTACCCATGTAATTAAATGTAAACTAATTATATTTGAAATTTAATTAAAATTCCTTGAATGTGAATTATTATTGTACAAGGATTGTAACTATTTGATCTCTATAAATAAAGATTATATGGAAACTAGACATTTTTTGGGATTGTACAGTAATCATAATATATAATTCCATAGTGTTTAAATTTTGGAGAGAGAAAAAATTATTTCTTTTACTTTTCTATTAATAGTCCAGTTCAACAATTAGTTTCTTGATTTAATTAAAAGAAGGTGTTCACCCACTAGCATAGTCTTGACTTTGGAGAATACCATAAAAGATTTGGAGATTCGAAGTATCACGTTCTTGGAATTAGAATATTGGAACTTCGTGATCCAAAAAGGTTGGAAGTTTATGATTCAAAATTAATTCAAAAATTGATTATCAAATTAAGGTAAAAATTCGAATAATTTATTTTTTATATAACATACACGTGAACATCTAGACGATCTTGTTTATTGAATTTAAAAAATTATTTCTGAATAATTCCGCTTCCGCATTCCAAAAACTTGTATCTAAGCAATCTAGATCGTTCACGTGCTTATTATTTCTGAATCTTGATTGCATGCTCTAGTTGAGCAATATCTAAGAATATTATATTATGTGACGATTGAATGATTGGATTATTTTAAACTGTGAACCAATTATAATTATTGATTGTAATTCGTTACTTCGAGTCTATGTTTCTTGGACCAGGTGATACTTTCCCGTAATTATATCTTTGGAATTGAATGTATCACAAGGTAAACAACTTTTAAACATTTTGAGTGAGCATAGATTTGCATTAGGCTGGACCATAGCTAACATTAAGGGTATTAGTCCTTTAATTTGCTCACGTACGATTCACCTAGAGGAAGGAACTAGCCCTAGAAGAGACCCACAATGTAGGCTAAACCCTACAATGAAAGAAGTGGTGAAAAATAAGGTGCTAAAATTGTTAGATGTAGGTATAATTTATCCAATTGCAGATAGTCAATAGGTTAGTCATACACAAGCAGTCCCCAAAAAGTCAGGTGTCACTAAAGTGAAAATTGAAGTAGGTGAAATGGTTCCCACAAAAATAGTGAAAATAGTGACTCGATGGTGCATGTGCATTGATTATAGGACGTTGAATCCTGCCACTCACAAAGACCATTTTCCTCATTCATTTTTGGACCAAAACCTAGATCATGTGGCTGGCCATCCCTTTTCCAATTTCTTGGATGGTTACTCTGGTTAGTACCAAATTGAAATAGTATTAGAAGACCAGGAAAAGACCACATTTACATGTCCCTTTAGTACTTATGCATTTTGTACGATGCCATTTGGCCTACGTAACGCCTTTGACACATTCAAAGATGCATGATGAGCATATTTAGTGACATGGTAGAGGACTGTATGAAAATTTTTATGGACTACTTGACCATTTTTGGACCTTATTTTGATGCATGTTTATTGAATTTGAAAAGAATTTTGACTAGATGTGAGGAAAAAGGGCTTAGTTCTGAATTGGGAAAACTATCATTTCAGGGTACACTCAGGTATTGTCTTAGGACATGTAACTTCTTCTAAATGGATAGAGGTTGATAAATCCTTGATTGAATTAATCTCTAAAATGCCTACACCTAAGACAGTAAGAGATATTAGATTATTTCTCGGCCATGCAGGACTTTATAGGAGGTTCATACAAAAGTTTTCATCTATATCTAGACCATTATGTAACCTTCTAAGCGAAGATGTGACTTTTGAATGGACTTCGAAATGCCAAGAGGCGTTTAATGTTGATTGACAAACTAACCTTAGTACCAATAATGCAACAACCTAATTGGATATTACCATTTGAAATTTTATGTGATGCGAGTGATTATGCGATAGGTGATGTCCTTGGGTAGCAAAGGAAATGTAAGCCCTTTGTAATTTACTATGCTAGTAGGACTCTAAACAGTGTACAAATGAACTATTCCACTACTGAAAAAGAGTTACTAGCTGTAGTCTTTATGCTTGATAAGTATCATTGTTATTTTATTGGCTCTGCTATCACAATTTTCATAGATCATGCAGCCTTTAAGTATCTTCCTACAAAGAATGATGCTAAGGCAGGTTTAATATGGTGGATTTTACTTTTGTGGGAATTTGACATCGCCATCAAGGATAAAAAATGAGTGGAGAATGTGGTGACAGACTATTTCTCAAGGCTGACTTTTGAGAACAACATGAACACTTTGCCAATTAGAGATGAATTTCTAGATGAGAATTTATTTTCTATTTCTTCTCTACTGAGGTTTGCTCATATTGTAAATTAGTTGGCTGCAAGTGAAACCTAAGAGAGTGGAGTGCACAAGACAAGAGAAAGTTCAAGGTTGAGGTACACAATTTTTATTGGAATGACCCCTGTTAATTTAAATACTGTCCCAATCAGATTTTGAGACATTATATGCCTGATGAGGAGATTCGTAGCGTACTCAATTTCTATCATGCCTAAGCATTGGAGGGTTTTTTTTTTTTATGAAAATTATTGCTGCAAAAATTTTACAATGTGGTTTTTACTGGTTCACCTTGTTTTAAGACACTAATGCCTATTGTAGATCTTGTGAGAGGTGCCAAAAGCTTGGTGCTTTGTCCCGATATAATACGATGCCTTTAAATGCCATCTTAGTGATTGAGATATTCAATTGTTGGGGAATTAACTTTATGGGACCCTTTTCACCTTTTTTTTCATAATTTGTATATCATTGTGGTAGTAAATTATTTGTCCAAATGGGTAGAGGCGACTGCTTGTAAGGCCAATGACAATAAAACTGTTGTTAGTTTTTTTAAAGAAAATGTCTTGTCTAAGTTTGGCACATCATGAGTTATTATTAGTGACATAGGCACTCACTTTTGCAACCATTCATTTGAAACACTAATGAAAAAGTATGGGGTTGTTAACAAAATTTCTACTGCCTATCACTCCCAAACTAGTGGACAAGTGGAATTGGCTAATAGGGAGATAAAACAAAGTTTGGAAAAATGGTGAACCTCAATTGTAAAGATTGGTCTTAAAGACTAAATGATGCACTTTGGGTTTACCATACAACTTTTAAGACTTCCTTATGCATGTTACCTTATACATTCATTTTTTGAAAACCTTGTCATTTACCTGGAGAGCTTCAACATAGAGCCTTGTGGGCCATCAAACATTTTTAACTTTGATCTAGAAGAGGGAGATAAGCTTAGAAAATTTCAACTGACTGATTTGGAGGAGCTAAGAAATGATGTTTATGAGAGTTCTAGATTGTACAAGTTATAAATGAAAGCATTTCATGACAAAATATTTTTAGAAAAACTTTTGAACCAAACCATAAAAGATACTTGTATGATTCTAAATTCCACAAACACCCAGGAGAGCTTTGCTCTTGGTAGACCGGCCCCTTTATTGTAAAACGAGCTTTTGAAAATGGGGCAGTTGAAATTGAAGACCATAATGATGGTAGGGTATTAAAAGTGAATGGGCAGTGTCTCAAGATAGTCTATGGGCAACAGATGCTTGTCGTGGAAGAAATTCATCTTACAAACTCGATTTACCACCCTTGATATCATCCAGGTATGTCTTTCATTTTGCTTTTCTTTACATTAGTTTTAAGATTTTTCTTTTAGGTATCTCTTTCATTTTTTTAGGTTTATTTTCATTTCATGCATTATCCTTCCATTGAGAACTTCTAGTTGAACCTTCTTTCAAGTTTCATGTGATTCACTCCAGTATTTAGGTAATACCCTTCCTTCTTTTCATTTGACAGACGACATTGACGAAAATGTAAGAGTTATTAGGAGGGGGAAAGAGTTAATTTGGATTTTGTTGTGCATTGCATGATGAATTGTATAATCGTCATGAAATATTATTGTGATTGGTTTTTGAAAAATAAAAATTGTTTAAGTCTCTGATTTGCTGCATGATTGATTTTTTGAATGACAAAATATCCACTTGGAGTTAATTTTGTTTATGAGAATCTAGATGTCAAGAAACTTGCTGAATTCCTTTCGTGCACACAAACCTTGTGAGAAGATGGCAGTTTGACACATGTAGTTAGAGGAGTCTCTGGCTGAAGTTTTCATATAAGAGAATTGGTGAAGATTGAGAACTACCACATTCTAAAAACGATAATAAACATCCATTGATTTCTTGAATTGGAACCTTCTTTCAAGAATAGCATTACATGATCTGTGGTAAGATGGTGGATTATACTTGGAAAATGATGACGGTCAATTTAAGAGTGAACTTGAGCCTTTCAAGCTAGTATTTTTTTTTAATGATTATAACCCTCTAGTAGCCACTTTGAGTCAACACACACACACGCGCGCACACACACACACATATAACAATTTCTATCCATGCACTTATGTTATCTATACCTCCTCACATTGGAATATAGCCTATAAACGCCTTTTCTACCTTTATGCTTCCAAGTGTATAATAGGTATTGAATGTTCATTTGTGAAGAACAGTAACGAGGAAAGGTATAAGAGTTGATAAGTGCTCGGGTGGAGCGATAAAGATAAAAGTGAAGGAAAAGAAGAAGAGGGGAAATTTATTGAAAAAAAAATTGAGAAAAAAATATGAAAAAGATGAAAATGAAAAAAGAGAAAAAGAAAGAAAGGAAAAGGAAGATTGATTTTGAGGATTGAAAGGTTGAGGAATGCATTGATTAAAGGACATGAATTATTGAAATGCTTAACGAGATGCCCAGCTATGTACTTTAAAGTCCTTGAATCCTTATGTCGTTCTTTTCATATAACCTAATCTAATCTTTGTTACAACCTCTTGTATTGGCTGTTTTGATCCCCAGTAGGGTTGCAGTAAGAATTTGATGAATTCTCGATTGATTTATTCCTATCATAAGATCAATGTTTGCTTGTTGTTTATCTATAAATAATTAAGCCTCCATGCTTTCAGTGTACCTCTTTGTTAGCTCCATAGAGTCAAACCCCGCACTAAACACTTTGATACCCTTGAGTTATGAGATTGAACCTTTAGCTCGAGACATACTTAATGTTGCATGTGTTAGGGTTGACGGTAAGATGGTCATGTATACACACTCACACATTTTGTAAGTGTTTCTGATATCCTAATTATCAGGACATTGTTAACTTCCTACAATGTTGAGTTTGAGAAGAGCATGAAATTTGAATAAAAAAGAAAATTTGAATAAAAAAGAACTTAAATTTAACTTGTGATATAGACCAGTCATTCATTTGTCTTGTTTTGCATTAAATTGCTAGGCTCTAGCAATAAGCAAGTTGGAGAGTATGATAATGACGTAAATTGTTATATTTTTCATCCATTACTACTTTTAATTTTACAATAAATCAATGCCTAAATGCACTTACCATCATTATATTTTGATTTAGATTGCAAATGGATGAATACGATAGAAATCAGAAGAAATAAGTGAAAAGGACCAAAGTGAAAGAAAATAAAAGTCCAGGGACCAAATTGCAAATATCCAAAGATGAACCGAAAGGTAAAACGAAGATTTGAAGGATTCAAAGGCTAATTGGAAGAAGACATGAAGAGTTGGAAGAAGGAAAACGAGAAAAGAGATCAAGAATCAAGAAACGGAGTCTAGGGACTTAAATGCAATATGGTGCAACTTGGTAAAACCATGCAGTCGCATGGTCGCCTCCAAAGAATTGAAGGCCGGATTTCAATTATTCCATGCAGTCGTACAAAATCATACCATGCAGTCGCATGGTTCATTTTAGTGGCGAATTTTTAGTTTCCTAATTTAAGTCAAACTCTTATGAAAATACATCTCTTTCATGATATTTAAACCCTAGAACATCCCAAAACAAGGCAAGACACCTCCATACCTATTTTTCTTTAGTTTTGTACAAGAATTCCGGGGAGAAAGATTTCGGCGAAACTAGGAAGGAACTCAGTCGGTTTTGGTGATCTCAACATCTTTTGATTTATATAAATTGATTTTTCATTGTCAAACAATTCTAGGATTCAGATTTTCTTCTTATAAATTTGTTTAGAAATTGGTTTAACTTTTATTAATTTTTTCATTGAGAAATTCATGGATTTATTCGGGCTTTCTCTATTGAACAATTGAAATATTTGTTAGAGTTTCAATTTCAATTAATTTTATTGGTGTAATTCAATTACTACTTTATGCTTGATGTATATTGTCATTTCTTGAATCTTATTTTAATGAACAAAAGTGGAAATGTATTTTAGGAAGTTCGAACTTTGGAATTACTGTAGATTTAAATTGGTTTAAATGATAAATTTTTCGGTTAGAGAGTTTGGTCTAACTTCTCTAATTGAGTCATAAGAATGAGTTGTTGATGTTGAATGATCCAAACCAATTGAGAGAATTCCGATGCTTCACTAATTAGACCATTGAAATTTCAATTTTATTTCGACAAACAAATCATTTTCACAAAATTCACAAGAATCCTAAGCTGTTGAATTTGCAAATAGTTCAACATCTCCCAGTGGACCCAAAGCTATGCTACAATTACCGTGTTATTCTTTGGGCATAATAAAAACTTTATTCTATTGGCTTGCTTTAATAAAACCTATTGGTTGTTGCATGTAGATTTCCTCATGCAATTCTCCATTGAGAAAACTAGTCTTCACGTCCATTTGATATAATTCTAAATCTAAATGTACCACGACAGCTAAGAGCAGGTGAATTAGGGTTTGTTTGGTTTGGATTAACATACGATTTTAATATAATTCAAAGCCAAACATCAATGTTAACCACACATTTCATAGGTTTCACAACTTTTTAACCACACATTTTAAAAACTTCTATTACAATCTACTAAAATATCTAATTTTAGCCCTTGTTTGACCCCCATTACGTGGAAAAATTAATGGGTGGAATAGTATTTTTTGAAAAATGAGTGGTTGAAAAAGAATGAAAAGTTTTCGATTTACGTGTAATATTATTTTATGGAAGATTGTGTGGTTGAAAATAGGAGAGAGAGAAATGAAATATAATGAAATTTAATGTAATGGGGCTCAAACAGGGGCTTAATTTCTATCAAACACCCTCTTATAGTAAATCTTACTATTGGTGAAAGGATCTGTTCATAGTCTATACACACCCTTTGTACAAAGCGAGTCTCATGTCTCTCTATAATCCCAGCAACTCTTCGCTTTATTTTGAGAACACATTTGTTTCCAATGGCTTTTCAATTGATAAAAGACCAAGGAAGTCCTAGACTTGATTCTATTTCATAGACTCCATCTCTTCTTCTACTTTCCCTTGTAGGGCATGATAAAAATTCTTATACGGATTTTGGTTCTTCGTCATCTTTTGGAGATACTAGGAAAACTTACCCTTCAATCTCAAAATGATGTTTAAGCATACTTTATCTAGTACTCTTACGAAATGAAAGCTTCGATGTGACTCTGTGATTTGGAGTTGGGATAAATTACTCCCACTTGGATCAATAGGTGGAAGTGTTTCCTTTTGCATCTCAGTTGACCTAACTTTATCATCCAATTAGTACAAAGGTTCTCCTTTTTTAATTTCTCCCTACTAGAAAAATCACTCTAGAAAACATTACATCATGTGACTCTATCTCAATTATAGTCATATCTTGATTTTTACCAATGAACACATATCCTTCGAACTGGTCTGAGTATCTTATAAAGATACATTTCTTGCTTTGCATACCCAATTTTTCAAATTGATATGAAGAATCATGTGTACAGGTAGTTGATCCTAGGATCTAAGAGAACTCAAATCAGGGATCTATTTGTTCAAAGTTGATATGGTGCATTAGATATCGATTTAAAGGGAACTCTATTCCAAATGTAGGTCACAATTAACAAAGTGTCTCCCCAATATGAAATAGGTAAGTTGGCCTGCCCCATCATGGATCTCACCATTTCTAGCAACATTCTATTCCTTCTCCTAGCAACACCATTTTGTTGAGGTGTATTGGGAATAGTTAGTTGTTTAATAATTCCCTTATCATTACATAATTCTTAAAACTCTTCAGATAGTTATTCAAGTCCTCGATCAGTTCTTAAGGCTTTCACATTTTTATCTATTTGATTTTCTACTACATTTAAATATCATCTAAAGCATTCTAACACCTCTACCTTATGAGAAATTAAATATGATATTCTTAAATGTTATGGTCTATTAAAATTTTTGAGATAGTCATATAAATGTCAATTTGTTACAACCCATTTTATCTAGTCAAAAGTTGAATTTTCAAAGTCAAAGTCAAATAGGAATTAAAAGAGGAAGTAAGTGTTGATACTTCATTTCTTAAAGAATTAGGAAGTATATGTTTGTTGTATTATGATGTTAAATATTCTAGGGTTCTAAGTTCTTGATTTAAATTTTAGATTGAAGGAAAGAGCAAGATATCAAGCCAATCTTTGTGAGTGGTGATTCATATTTACATTAAGGTAAGAAATATGATTTTTGAACGAACCCCAGAAATTTTTAGTTCGGATTTTTGATTAAGTATTGGTAATAAAATAGTTGAGGTGATGAAATATTCAAATGAAAGCATGATTTATGAAGCCAGATTAAAGTTGGTGAAATTATTTTATGCTTGGAATGAAGTTTTTTTTCCGATGAATTGGTTATTAGTAGAGGGACTAGAAAGTGGGATTAACTTCAATTGATTAAAGAAAATTTGGGGAAGATTCAAGAGAAAATGTGAAAGTTGAGGAGTTAAGTGGTGACTTTGCATTAATTTAATTGTCATATTTTAATTTGAGTTATTATACTAGTATTTCAGGTAGTGACATGGAAGTTGGAGATGCCAGTCAATTTAACCCGATTTTTATCCATAGAGCAATGAGTGGAAATAAAACTTATTTTTCAGAAATAAGTATTTATTGAATTTTGAAGTTACGTATTTTATAAGTTGAGTTGATAGAATGATTTTCCAGAATAAAACGAATTTTATTATCAAATGTTTTTAAAAGTTAAATTCCGTTCAGTTAAATTATTTCATTGGCATATTATTTCAATATTAAATATTTCAGCATATTTAAAATTATTATTTAAAACCATCAGAAAGTACCAAGATGATTTTACCCTAGTCTGTAATTGTGTGAATGTGTTTCTACAGTGTATGACTAGTTATGGTGATTTTGCCCACTCTGTACTATTGTGAATGTATTTCTATAGTGTATGACTAGATTATTAGAGACTTTGGGGCCCACTCTCGTGCACACAAAAGCTTTGGGACGTGTACTAGGGTGATTAGCCTTTAGGGCAGCTTTGCGTACGTATAACCAGAATGGCCTTGCCTTGTACATCGAGATTACTCTGTACATAAGTAAGGCTATTCATTGGGTACCTTTTTGGTGTGATTTTCGAGTATTATACAGCCTATCAGATTACAGACTACAAAATTTAGTTTATCCAGTGTAAAGAATAAAGCTTTTCAGCATGATTTTTCAGCATTATACAGTTTATTAGATTTTAGAAATAGAATTTAGCTTATGCAGTTTACAGAATAAAGATTTGTATGATTCTAGTATTTTTTAGTTTTGATGGTATTATCAGATTTCAAATTCCAGTATTTAGCTTATTCGGTTTAAAGAATAAAGATTTTAGTTTATTGTACCGTGAAAGAAAATTTTTACCAGGTACCGGGTTTTCAAAAAGTTGTTATAAAGGGAAAAGCATACTTTTACAAAATATCCACTCACTAAGTTACAAGCTCATATTTTGTCACCCTTTTTCGTAGTAGATAGTAGCTGCGTTGAGCCACATTGGAGCATGTCGACTACGGTTGAGCCACATAGTGTCATTTCTTGTATGTCTCATCCTGTTTGTTAATACATCACATATTTTTGGGATTGATGCATCTTTTATCAGAAAATGTATTTATATTACAGGCTCACTGCATATTTTTATATATGTTTTGCAAATGGGGTTGTCTGGTTTGTAAAGGAGTGTAAATTTCTTTCCAATACACTTATTTTGAATAGCTGGTGTTTTGAGGAGCTAAAGTACCCTATTATATATTATTGTGTTGAATTGAGGGAAATTGATTATTGTTCAGGGGGTTTTAATTCATATTTCGGAGGAAACTTTGTCAAATTTTTTTTTTTTTAAATACGTCACAGTCAAAACAGGTCAAGTCTGCCTTGGTGGTAGGTCCGACACTTAGCTGGTGTCTATTATCGACGCACGATAGGTGTCGAATCCATTAGAGTGATTCGGGATGGGTCTTGTCACAATTTTTATACACACATATCATTTTTCACTCATACAAATTAAGTTTTATATGATAATTTCACACTAGACATGGAGTCAAAAGTTCACTAAGTTCCCAATCATTGTCCATTAGCCTAATTTTATATTATCATAAAATTTATTTCATAGTGTAAAATCATAGATTCTATGTCAGAATAACTCTCGCTAAATTAAACAATTAATCATGTACAAAATAAGCAAGACATTTTAACTATATGTGATAAATATGAAACATATATATAAATCTAAAAATGTTGAATATGTAAATACGATCATATTAAGCTTTTTTAAACGACTATTAAACATGGGAAACTATAATTTCACATAGATATTGTTCGACAACTTGGACTAACCATATATATCTAGATTAATTATAAAATTCTCATTTTCAGAATTCAATTTTCTCATCAAGATCCTAATCAAATAGTTGTAGCATAGATGTAGTGAATTATCCAGAACTTTAATAGCAACATCATGCCGATTTTTAGGAATTGTCCTTATTAGATGATACATAATTTTGACCTCACATATAGGTTATCTCAAATGTATCACTTTTCGATGCATTGTTTCGAGATATTTTATGTGTTGTACTAGGTTATGTCGTGATCCATTTCATAGTTTCTATAAGTACTAATTTTTTAACACGTTCAATAGCACATGCTTTACTAACTTCTTCTCTAAGGATTACAAAAATGCGCATTGATCAAGCCCTATTTGATCAAGTATAAAAATTGAAAACTAGTCACAATGGATTGCATAACCTAAGCAAGATCCACACCATTTATGAACATATAGAAAATGTGGTATTTCAAGCACTTTCAAAGTTTTTTTCATTTAAAAATAAATAAATCAGAGCACTTAAAAATAACTCACACTAGGTAAATACCACTTAAATAAATGTTCTTGATTTTTATAAAAAATTTCAAAATTTAATCAAGTCCAAAAAAATATTTTTAATATTTTTTATAAATTTATTTCAATAAAAAAGTAACAAAAAAAAAAAGGAATTTGATTATCTGAAATTATTTTAAATGCCTAAAAAATCAAGAATATTTCAGGGACCAATTTGCAATTTTCTAAATTGAATTTAGAATAATCAACTTCCAAAAAATAATTTTGGGATCAACATACAACTTTTCAAATTGGTATTGGAATAAACAACATCCAAAAATAGTTTTGGGACCAACATCCAAATTTTCAAATTGCATTTGAAATAATTGACATTTAAAAGTGTGGGGACCAACATGCAATATCTCAAATTGCATTTGAAATATTTATCGTCCAAAAGTGTGGGGACGGACAGGCAATATCCAAAATTGCATTAGGAATATTTATCATCCAAAAGTGTGAGGACCAACATGCTATATTCAAAATTGCAATTGGAATATTTATCATCTCCACATGCAACACAGTTTCTCTCCTTTTTTTCCGATTTACTGTTCATCGTATTCTTTTTTGGGCAGTTTTTTTCTGATTTTTTTTTTTAAATTCAAAATCCATAACTTTTTCAATTCAAAGTCAAAATTTATATTCTTTATACCATTGAAAAGATCCTTGGAAGAACTATCCAACCATATAATATGGGTGATATGAAACAAAATGTGCAACAAATTATCATGCAATGAAGTTTCGATTTTCTCAACTGCGGTTCAATTTTTCTCCCAAAATTACAAATCCAATCAAAGTGAAATTTTTCTAATATGTTCTACATAGTATCATGAACATATAGTACAAATTTTATGAATTTATATGGAATATATCAAAAAAAAACAACCTGTTAAAGCTCTGATACCAATGTAAAATGTGCTTGCATGCTTCTAATAGAATTCAAAATTGTAAAACTTATTTGAAATCACCAAAATTAGGTTGAATCACTTGCTTTTTGTTTGCATGACTTCTACACTGCCTTGTACTCACTCCTTGGTCGAAAATTCGATCACAAAGAAAAGAATTTGGTAGCCACAGTTCAAAAACAAATTTAGAGATAATATACTTCTAAAATCAATCCATCACCCTCATCATGGGCGGACCCAAGAGGGGTCTAGGGGGGTCACTTGACCCCCCAACTTCTGAGATTTTCCCATTTTTTTTTATAAAGTCATGTTTGATATCGATTGAAATTTAAATTTTAATCTAAATCAAAGTTAATAATTAGTTTTAATAACATATTTCATGGTTCCTTAACTTTTCAATTTTATTAAAATCTACTAAAAATCAGACTTTAATCCCTACCAATCAGGGGCAAAATTACAATAAATTTGAATTTCCTATCTTTTTTATTACTCTATCGTATTCTCTCTCTCACGCCTTTTACCAAAATCTTAACCCTTCTAATTTTTTAAAATTTGTTTATAATTTTTCTACAATTTTCACATCTACTACAAATTTTCAACCAATTAGAACTTAAATTTGAATTTTTTTTTTATCTTATTTGTGTATATAGCACGTGTCTAAACTGATTATATAAAATTTAAGTTATATCTAACGAATTGTGTTTATTTGACTGATTATTAGTATTGAATATTTTTGTTTTTTGTTTTTTCTTTTGATTACTTGAATTGATTGTTTGTATCAAATACGAATTTTTTTTAAAACATAAATATGTATTTTCTTGTGATGAGCAAAATATTAATAAAATAATTGTTCAAAATCAAATAGATGAAAATGATGAGCTAAATATTAATGAAGAGATTTTTTTAAATGTAAATTTGCAATTTTTCGAGTAAATATAAAACATTCAAAAATCAAGAACAAAGTATTCGATTTGTACAAAGTTTGATTGTGCCCTCCTAACTCAAATTTTCTACGTCCGCCCCTGACCTCACGTATTTTTCTCTCTCTATATTGCCATACAAATTTGTATGCATTCGTATCATATTCTTTATTGTGGAAGTAGTATATGGGAGTTATGGGTTGTGGGAAGTTGAGTTTCAAATGCAATTTTCTCAGCTTCCTCAACTTCTCCCTCCAATCATACTCTCATGCAATTCCGGTCGAGTCAGCCACATGGTCGACCGGTTTCCTTCCAACATGGTGCATGGATGAAAGAAATGGATAGGCGATGCCTGACATGTAATGCAGCCTAGAAAAATGTAGCTGCAGGCCCGAAATTCAAATAAGACAGGACATTGGGGGAATTTCCAGCTAGCTAAGTTCACCTTGTAGCTATTACATGTTCTGGTAACATGGCAGAAATTAGACATGTGCAGGCTGTTTTATAGCATGCCAGATGTTACCTCGGACGTGGGCGGTTTTCAACAAGTTTCCTAGCCATTTCTAGAAGTTGAGGATGTCAATTGAATGAATTTTACATACTTCGGGCTGTTAGACACAAAGCATTGAGTGCATTATTGTGATCCTAAGTCTTTGTAAAGTGTGTAGTTTTATTTGGCAATAAAAGTTGGCTAATTACACGTACGTGTAGTGTTGTTTAATGCTTTAACATCCCATTCATTCTCATGTCGCTGTTGGTTTTACCTTAGTGAATTGAGTGTTGCTGGCTAACTGGTTTAAGAAAATATAGTGCCTATCAAACAAAAGTTTTGCCAAGTATTTGGCCTAAAATTTGACCCATGTAATACGAGGCCAAACATTGCTTGTGGAGTTGGCGTCATAAGGAATCGGGAGTAAAGCAAGGCAATTATGCTTTGTGACAATCAGAAACTCGAAACCCTTGCTTAAAAGCTAGACTTACCTTCAAAATCATTTTTTTTTTCGGTCATACTATTCAATACCATCAATACCTTTAATCAAAATCGTTGCTTTATTCTATAAGACTCCCAACCGCACCCGATACTGCCCATGAACACACACGGAGAGACATTACTTGCCTTTTCGAGTACCTTGACAGGCGTTGATTACGATATCAACCCCACCAATAATCCTAAATGCTCGCACATGCCTACGACAGAATGAATAATCATTGTGAAACTCAGAAGAAGCCTAATCTTAAAAACAGTGTTACAGCTCTTTTTTTCCCCGTAATATACATGCTTCGAGGAGAAGCCAATACATATATAATCCAGGAATAAAAGGAAAAGTTGTTATTTGTTCTCTACGTACTATAAGAAACAGACGATTTACCAGATTCTTTATCCCACTATTCATTATGGAACTAATCTCTGTGACAGAAAGAAAAAGTATAAAACCATAGTTCGTTAAGATCCTTGAAATGAATTAACTCAGAATTTAAGATCAAATGTGTTGTTGCTTGATAGGATACTGATTTTCTTGTTGGGCGCCAGGTTATCTACAAGCAAAGAACAATTGACAAAAACCACAAATTGCCTCGTCGGAAAATTTCCCACCACCACGCTTACAGGTACCTTCACCTTGACAAGCAATGGAATCCTCTTGTTGTCTCTACTTGCTGTATAAGCCTCCTGGAGACCTGATCCGAACTCACTTTTCCCTTTCAAATCAACCTTCATTATGGTTGTGTTCTTTTCACCCTGATGGAAATTTGGCAGTTTTCCCGTGCAAAGATTTGAATCTGTATACATGACAATAACCGAGCTATCCTTTCCATATACGAATCCAATATTGCTGTTTGGATTGTCTGCTATGACAGTGACAATAAATTCTGTTTTGAGACTGAAATCTGGCTGAACATCAAAGGCCTTAACCTCAAGTTTTTCTACCTTGTAGGAAGGCATTTGGGGCTCGTACACAGCATAGAAATAGACAACGAGAAGGGCCAAAATGACGATGAGGACAAATAGGCAGCAATAACACCAGCAAATGCGCCTATAGCAACTTCTGCCACTTGATCTCTTGTGGTAGTCGGAATGGTATCGAGGGACATTCCGCCCATAAGGGGGAGGCCGGAAATTATTTCCGCTGCTTCCCTCAAGCATGACATAGGGAGGTGCACTCATTGTGGAGGTTGATCTTCGAATCACCAGAGATGAAGAAGCACCAAAAGAGGAGGTAGAAAGAGAGGCCGTTCTTCATCCTCCCTGACAAAATTTGGACCACAGAGAGAGAAAGAGAAGTCAAGAGATTGTTGTTCCTACGGTTAAGGACTTCGCTACGTATGTGTGGTTTAAGATTAAAACATAATGTATGTAGTATCAAGTAAATATTAACATGCAAAACGTTAGGAAAATATTCCTTAAATTGTCGTCATGTCTTAATCTTGAATCTTGAAGCTAGTGAATGTTCAATTTCCTTGTACTATTCATTGAATGAAAAATAATGCTATATATCACCAGTTGTGTTGAACACCAGTCTATGGGCCATAATTCTTTGTATTTAATTGAGCATATATTTTAAGGGTAATTAGTACAAAACGTCTCTACTTTTCGATGTTTTTTGTGGAAAACGTCCATACCTTTTGTTTTTTGATGGATTACACCCTTACCGTCACCTTTTTTTGCGCAAAACGTCCTTCTGTTAATTTCCCGTTAAAATGTTCCATTAAATCAAAAGGTAATTAGCATAAAAGGTCCCTACCTTTCAATATTATTGTGCAAAACATCCTTACCTTTCATTTTTTGGTATAATTAGCATAAAATGTCCCTACCTTTCAATGTTATTGTGCAAAACATCCATACCTTTCATTTTTTAGCATTTTCACCCCTACCTTTCACCTTTCATTGCGAAAAAAGTCATTCTCACCCATTTTTTAATAAAATGACGATTTTACCCTCCTATTCAAATAAAACAAAAATAAAAAAGGAATTACCAGCTGCAACCATAGTCCTTAAATTTTTAAAAAATTACAAAGAAATCATAAATTCTCAACCACCACCACTTTCATAACCTATCAAGCTGCCAACTATAAATCAACATAACACCACCTTTCGGCCACCATGTCCACCGGATTCCAACACTGTAAATGTGGTTGTTTTGGACAGACTGGTGACCAATACTATGGAGGAGGATATTGGGGAGAGTGAGGTGAGGCTAGTGGTAGTGGAGTCCGAAAGGTGGTGCTATATGGATCTATAAGTGGTGGCTTGGTAGGGTTGTGAAACTGACGATAGTGGAGAATTTATGATTTATTTGTAATGTTTTGAAAGATTTAAGACTATGATTGCAATTAATTAATTATTTTTCTTTTCTTTTCTTTTTGTTTTATTTGAATGGGAGGGTAAAACCGTCATTTTATTTAAAAAAATGGATGAAAAGGAGCAATGAAAGGTGAAAGGTAGGGGTGAAAATGCTAAAAATGAAAGGTATGGATGCTTTGCACAATAACATTGAAATGTAGGGACCTTTTATACTAATTATGCTAAAAAATGAAATGTAGAGACGTTTTGCACAATAATATTGAAAGGTAGGGACCTTTTTGTACTAATTACCTTTTGATTTAACGGAGCATTTTAACATAGAGTTGACAGAATTCAGAATGATGTTTTGCGCAAAAAAAAAATTGTAAACGTGAGGGACGTTTTGTACTAATTACCCTATAATTTAATATCATTAGCGTTGCTAAACTATATTAAAGAGCGGTAGTGCTAAATTCCATTACTCTTGAATTAATAGATTGAATTTCTTATCACATGTTACACTCCTTGCACACGTGATATTCACAATCATCTTTTGCGAACGATATGGGCTGCTATCTTGATTGGTACTGACTATTACTTATGGCATGCAGTAACTTAAGAAACGCTTAATACTTCAGCCAGACAAATGACACTAATTATAGTGAACCAAAAATTGGGATATAAAATGCTCTGACTCAGCTTTCCCCATCAGGTGGGAAGAGCTATTATTAAGCATTTGAACTTCAGTCTGTCAGAAACCCAGGGTAATTAAACAGTCAACCTTTCGGAATTGCGACAAGTGACTATGCTTGTTATTTGATACACAGTTTTTTGAGATATTCTACCACACTGTCCGAATTCACCATAGAGAATTAAAAGTACCTCTTCAACAGAAAAGTTTAGAACACCATAAAAAAATTATTCATTTATTCGATAGAGCAACATTGACTTGAGAGCTCGATGAGTACTGTTACGTCTCTACCCATATGGCTCCACATAAGCGAAATTACATGCAAGCACTTCGTTCTGCGATGGGAGCATGGACTTTAGTGACGCCTTTCCTACCTTCGTGTCCAAGGCAATTAGGTCACATATCATTGCGTCGGCCACCTTCATTTTAAAGGGGTTGAGAGCACATCTGAGTACCTTGTCGACAACAACCTGTACGGTGATACAAATCACTACACATGGATACCTTCCAGTACCATAATGGAAGCTCCCACCTGGAAAACTTGCTACATGAAGAGCTAACTTAACGTTTTTATATAACCGGGAAGTCATGGGCTTAGTGAACTTCCTTACCCATGTGACACGGTAAGATTGCTTTTTGTGGGTTCAAAGTTGGTAAAAGTGCACTAACAGTGTTCCACAGGAGGTATGATTGCAAGCTTCCTACCCAAAGTTTATTGTGCTTATCTTATATCTTAGCTTGCCAGCTCGTGTGTGTGGAAAGGCTGCTTCGGGGACTGTTGGCGGCTTGGGGCCGAATGGGTAGTCCGTTTCAATTGGTAGTAGAGCACGTTTGTTTCAAACGTTGCATTGTTGGTTACCTAAGACTGATAGCGTGCGTTCCTGGGAAAATGATTTCGAGACCACCAAGGTGAAGCAAACTTGTAAGATACGCGGCAAAGCACAATTGGCTAGCTAGCAGAATTGATGGTGGAAAGCTTTGAGGATGATGGAAGTAGATGCATGCATTATGCAATTATGCCTATTGCACAAACATTTGTTTCATATAGCGTAAAAATGTATTGCAAAAGTAT
>NW_019263417.1:351403-364939 GCF_002742605.1 Olea europaea var. sylvestris
GCTTGTTGCTTGCTGGTTGTCAAATGAGCCTTCATTGCTCACTGAACTTGCCCCCCGAGCCAATCCACTAGTCTTCCCTTCTCGTACGGAGGTTGAGTGCTTTCCACTTTGCGATATGGTCAAAAGTCGTGGGCACTTTCGGCAAGGGAGTCATTGGTGCGCAAACAAGCATAGATATATTTTCAAAATTTTCCTAAATCACATGTTTTTCTCGTAAGACTGAGAGTAAAAAAAAAAAAAAAAAAAAAAAAAAAAAAAAAAAAAAAAAAAAAAAAAAAAAAAAAAAAAAAAAAAAAAAAAAAAAAAAAAAAAAAAAAAAAAAAAAAAAGAACTAAATCACACCATCTCTATAGTAGGTAATGTTTCTTTTTTTTTATTTTACAAATAAACCTAAACTAAAAATGAACTAAATAAAGCAAAATCTACTGAAGTACTGTACTTGTACCTAGAGAGGATAGCTTATATAGGAAAGAAATTCAAAGGCAAATGGTTTCCTAAGAAGGTGACGGTTGGTCTACTAGTTATAGGACTAAGTCAAAGCGTAGCACATATCTTTATTGAAAAAATATAAAAATCTTTTAATATAGTCTGTTACGAAAGTTGTATGACTCTGAATGTTACAACCCATTTTTGTTTAGTCAAATTTCAAAGATTGACTCGTCAAAGTCAAAATCAAATAGGGACTAAAATAAAATAAATTATTTGTTGGGGTTTAATTTATATTGAAAAATAATTGGAAGGTTTAAGGTGGATAAAATTTAAAGTTTAGGATTTACTTTTAAGTTAGAAGAACTAAATGTTATTATAAATGGAACATGGAGGACTTTCTTTGCAATTTGGGAAAAATCTTATATATGTGGCCACTGATTATATACAAATAAATCATTTCTCATTTCAACGCACAAATAGGAAAAATCTGTAAGCCGGCAGAGAAGGAGAAAAAAATTGGCAGAAAAAAAAAAGGGAAGAAAAAGAAGGAGAAAAAGGAAAAGAAAAAGAGGAAGAAGAAGGGAAAGAGGTAGTTTAAGGTTTATTTTCATTTTTCTCTTCTCTTTATTTTCTTCAAGGGGTAGATAAATTTTATGTTAAATTTCTAGGGTTTTAATTTGGTTCGAAATTTCAGATTTAGAGAAAGGATTATGATCTATAGCTCAAGCTTCTTGATTGGTTCGTCTCCATTTGAATTAAGGTAAGAAATATCAAATTTTTTTGGGCAAACCCTAGAATTTTTAATTGGATTCTTAAGTAAGAATATTTCATGGAAATGATTATATTGATGGAATACTCATATGAAAGCATGAAGTTGAGAAACAAGATGAATGTTTAAATGGGTGGAATTATGGTTACTAGTTTGCTATTGGAAAGAATAATTATTTTTATGAATGGGATGAAAGTAGAATTAGCTCCAATTGATTAAAATAAATTTAGGAAAATTTGGCAAGTTTCAGGAAATTTAGTTTAATTATTATATCATTAGAGATAAAGGGTTTATTGATTTTAATTGTGATTAAATTAGTTATTTTGTAACGTATTTCAAGTAGTGACGAAGAAATTGAAAAGACTTACCGATCGGCCTAGTTTGTAGCTCGTATAGTGTAAGTGGATATAAACTTATTTTTCAGAAATTAGTATTTATAAAATTCATATTAAATCAGAAAATTTATTAATGCATACAGTTGAATTGACAGTACGATTTTCAGAATAAAGTTGATTTATAAACATTTTTTTTAAGTTAAATTCAGTTCAGTTAAATAATTTCTTTGGCATATTATTTCAGTATTAAATAGTTTAGCATATTTAAAATTATTTTCTAAAAATCACCAGAAAATATCCAAGTGATTTACCCGCTTTGCACTGGTGTGAATGTGTTTCCACAGTGTATGATCAGTTATGGTGATTTTACCCGCTCTACACTATTGTGAATGTGTTTCCATGGTATATGACTAGATAGCTCTGTACGCGTATGACTAAAATTTCGAAATTGGATAGCTTTCCCATGTCTATCGGTGCTAATTGATACATGAGTATAGTTATCCTGGGTACCTTTTTGGTATGATTTTTTAGTATTATACAGCTTATCAGATTTGAGAATACAGAATTTAGCTTATTCTATTTAAATAATAAAGATTTAGCTTAAAGTACCATGTAATGATATTTTTATTATAAACAAGTTTTTAGAAAGCTAGCATAAATGGAAAAAGTATATGTGTTTACAAAATTATTCGATCACTGAGTTACAAGCTCATATATTTCATCTCCCTTTTTCTTATGAGACAGTAGTTGTGTTGAGCCGCATTGGAGTCTGTTGAATTACCAAATTGAGCCACTCAATTGTTATTTGTATGTTTATTTTTGTTAGTTTATACAGTTCATAATTTTTGGGGTAGATGTATCTTTTGTCAGTTTATATCGTGGGCTCATTACATAATTTTGTATAAGCAATGCATTTAGAGTCCTCTGGTTGGTTGTGTTTGGAAAGGTTGATGTACCATGTTTTAAATTATATGTATTGGTTTGAGAAAGTTGATAAAATTTTCAGGTGATTTTAGTCCATATATTAGAGGAAACTCTATCAATTTTTTATAAAATTATCTCACAGTCAAAGCAAATCATAATTGGCTTGGTGGTGGGTCTGGCATTTAGCTTATATCCCTCATTGATGCACGACACGTGTCGAGTTCATTAGGGTGATTCGGGACTGATTGTGTCAATGTATGTTTGATAACATTTACTATAGCAGGAATACAAATGAACCTGATTATCGCAAATTGTTCAGGCCTAAAAAAAAGGAATTTTTCCCGATAAAATCGATTGATTAAACTAAAATTATATCCATTATGTTATGCATGCATCCTTTAACGCATATGATCCAAAAAATAATTGTTTGAGACTCCGCAACCTCAAATGTCATGCTGCCATTTTAAACGATTGGATGTTGTTTAGACTATTTTTATGTTCATTTCACTTTATTTTGTACTTTTATCTATATAAAAATGACCGAATTTGCAAGTTTTCACTACAAGTAGATATCAAGGTCAATAGAAAAGTACATACAGTAGTGATCAATAATATTGTTCTATATGTAAATTATGCTAGACTCACTATAAATGAAAGTAACCCAAATTTTATAATATTTCAATTAAGAGATAAGATGCTCAACACATTAACTCCTTTAACTTGTATAAATCTTCTAAAAAATTTTAAGTATGATTGACTAATTTTGGAGTGAAATTGGAGCTTCGTAATAGAAAATGGAATGCTATCATTTTAAATGATTGGGTACCATTTCAACTATTTTTGTGATTGTTCACTTTATGTTCACTCATATCCATTTAAAAATGAATGAATGCAACTTTTTACTGCATTTTTATACAATGATTGATATGAAAAGTTCACCCAATAGTGATCAACAACATTGATACATGAGTAAATTGCACTAAACTTCACTACAAATGAAGGTATGCCCTCGTTTTAACTAATTTCGTGTATGTTCCACTTTATTTTCACTTGTACAACATGAAAATGAATGGACGTAAGTTTTCATTGCATTTGAATACCAGCGTTGATACAAAGTTCACATGATAATGATTTACATGAGTAAATTGCACGAAATTTCACTACAAATGAAGGTATGATGTTGTTTTAGCTTATTTCGTGTATGTTTGACTTTATTTTCACTTGTATCAACATAAAAATGAATGAATGTAAGTTTTCATTGTATTTGAACACAAGCATTGATACAACGTTCATGCAACAATGACTAACGTTATTGTTCCATATGCCAACTACACTAAACTATGAACAAAGGTAAGTAACTCATTTTTCATTATATTCCAATTATAAGATAGGATACTCAAAATATTAGCCCATTTAACTTATACAAATCTTTTAAAATGTTCCAAAAAATTATCGATCAATTTTAAGTGAAATCGTGACCCCGTGGCCCAATATGAGCACCGTCTTTTCAAATGATTAGGTGCTATTTTAACTAATTTCACTTTCTTGTATTGGTGAATTTAATAAAGTTTGAGTCAACTTCATTACTTGTATAAATATACTGAATTGTTTGTCATTGTATCAACCTCTAAGCAACAACTTTGGATCAACAATGTTCTAAATGTAGTAAAAATGCATTTCTTCAATTCTACACTCTTATGAGCAAATATAAAGACAACATCAAATTGGTGAAAACGACGCCTTGTCTTTTAAATTGATTTGTGCCATTTTGCTCAGAGGCCTCAATTTGCAAACATTCTCTATAAAATATTTACGAGGAAGTTTTGCATAGATATCACAAAAATTGAAAGTACATAAAAATTTGTCACTTTTACAAATGGCACTAAAAATGTCATTTTTTGAGTGTAAAATATCCATATAATCATTTGAGATACATTTTTAGGTCTATTTATTGCTCATTAATCATGCATTTAATGTTAACTAATATAACTGTGTATTGCTTGTCTTGTTGTCCTCTTTTTGGAATAATCTTATAGGCCCAATTCGAAATTCGGATGTTTTATCTCCGCCATTAATTTTTCCCCATTTTTATCCAATTCTTCTTCCATCCATTCAACAATATATTCTACATCAATCATTTCCATCTCCGAAGAACTCGACCCCAAGTTATAATCTAGATATAAAAGCTTATCATCTTTATGTAACTCATACAAATCTGTCACACTGAACGTTCGAGACATACCCATAGAAGCTGGTAAATCAATAATGCAGGCATTGTCGTTAATCCACTTAACACTTTGAAGGGTTCATACATTTTTGTTTTCAGCTTGTTGTAGTTACTAACGGAAAATACCTCTTTTTCCAAAAACATCATCACTGAGTCTCCTTCCTAAAATCGTTTATCTTGTCGATGTGAATTTGCTGTTGCCTTATCTTTGCATTAGTTTTATCCAACTACTATTTTACTTCATCACGGATTGCTAACACTTTTTCTACCAAATTTTTGACAACAGCATTCTTATTATCTCTTTTAGGCAACTTCACAAGATCCACCACATAGTATGAACTACGTTGTTGTATCAAACTCCACTTGAGGTAGTACAAGATCCCACTGTTTAGGCTTATCTCCACAAACACTTCGAACAATATTTCCAAAGGCATATTTAATAACCTCGGTATGTCAATCAGTTTAGCGATGGGCAGTGCTGCTTCGATTCAAATTGGTTCCAAACAACTTCCACAAAGTAATCCAAAAGTGCCCTAAAAACTTCGTATGCCAATCTAATGTGATAGATTTGGAAACTCTATGCAATCTAAGTCAGGATCATTTTTGGAAGAAAGTCGCCCATCGAGCATACATACTGCTGATTTTTGTTTTTGACTATGAATAAATTTCAAAGCTTAGTGATCATTGAATAATACAAACTCATTCTTTTCAAGGTAGTGTTCTCATTGCTTTAAAGTTCCCACAACTGCATAGAGTTCTTTCTCATAGGTACTCCACTTCTGCCTGATATTACTTAACTTTTTTGAAAATAAAATCATGGGTCTCTTCTCTCCAAAAAAAAGACAACCCCAATACCTATACCACTAGCATCATACTCCATCTCAAAGATCCTTTCGAAACTTGGCAAAACTAATACTGGACTTGTACAAAACTTTTCTTTGATGAAGGCGAAACTTTTATCTTGCCTTTCTCCCCTCCCCAACTGAATCTCCCATTCTTCAAGCATTATGTGAGAGGAGCCAAAATAGTGCTAAAATTCCTAATAAATCATCTGTAAAAAGTTGCTAAACCATGAAAACTCCTCACTTCAGAAACTGATTTCGGCGATGGCCAATCTTAGATTGCTTCTATCTTTTGTTTGTCCACGTGTAGACCTTCTTCACCAACTACAAAGCTTAGAAACAACAACTTACGTGTACAGAAAGTGCACTTTTTCAAGTTGATGTACAATCGATTTTCCTTCAAAACCTCTACGACTCACCTCAAGTGAACTAGATGATCCTTCTTAAAATTACTGTAAATAAGTATATCGCCAAAATAAATCACAACAAAAGATCCAATAAAAGGATGAAGAACCTGGTTCATTGTCCTCATGAAGGTACTTAGAGCTTTTAAAAGTCCAAATAGCATCACTAACCATTTGTAAAGTCCATCATTACTCTTGAAGGTAGTCTTCTATTCACATCCAAGTTTAATATGTATAACCATTGCGAAGATCTATTTTTGAGAAGACCTTCTAACCCCATAGCATATCTAACATGTCCTCCAATCGTGGAATGGAAAATCTGTACTTTACTATTGTCTTGCTATTGGCACGACTGTCAACACACATTCGCTTTAGCACTAGAAAGACATGCACTGCACACAGACTTATACTCTCTCTTATGAATCATTTCCTCAACAGCTCCTCAATTTGCTCCCTTAAAATTCCATTCCCCTTTAGACTTATTCGATAATAGCTCGAATTTGGAAGGCTAGCCCAGATACTAAATCAATCTAGTGCTGACTATTCCTTATAGGACGTAATTGATTCAGCAATTCATCGAAGGTTAAGTCTTTAAATTCTGTCAATATTTCTTGCACTGCAGACGAAACAATCTTATCTTCTTTATGTGCTATAAAAAGCCCCTTAACTACAACTGGATAAAATAATCAGCTTCTCTTATAGACTCTGTAATCTCCTCTCATTACTTGTAAACATAAGGAAACTCTCAGCTCATTGTTGAGTAGACTTCTCAGCCTATTTGAGAGGAACCATGGCGATCTTATGACTACCCCATGAAGAGAGTATCATATTATCATGCCCTTCGAGAGTTGAATCCACATCAAACTGTCATAGACGACCCAATAAGCTATGATAAGCATTCATGTCCGTGACATCACACATAATTTTACCCTTATAATGCTTACCAATGGAACAAGTATTTTGGAAGTTTCAACAACTTGAACGGAAGGACTTCTCTTCACCCACCCAAGTAAATAATGTTTAGGATGGTTCTCAATTGTTAGTTTCAACAAATTCACCAATCTCTTCCTCACAAAATTCTCACAATTTTCATTATTTAGAATCACTTCACATACTTTATTCTTGATAGAACAAAGCGAACAAAAGACGCAATGACATCGTTTCTCTTCCTTAGGCAACAAAAGGATTCGTTGTAGTACCAAAGTTAGCCTTTCTATTCTTTCCTTCATAGTCAACTCTACTCTTCCATACTCATCTTCCACTTAAGTATCTTCCTCTTCGTCCACTGCTCCAATTTTGCCAAATTGACCTACTTCCTCTTAGGATAATTATTAGAATGATGCTCAAGCTTTTAGCATCTATAACAAATTTCTCCCATTGGCTTAGCATACAGATTTGCATTCTAAGGTGTGGCTCGAATTTGACCTCTGTTCCTAAATCGACCATTGTTGTGAACCTTACACCTGTTAGGATTTGCTGGGGCTTGTTGTGGGGTCTTTCCTTTGTCTAAAGGAATGGATAACGATGTTTCGGTAGGTAAGGGCATCTTACATGAAATCATTCTCTTATCAAATTCCATCATCTCTACTTTCATCACCATGTTAATTGTTTTCAGCAACATCCAAATATTCTGTAACCCAATTATATCTTCAATAGCCACCTTCAGACCACTGCTATACCTACATTTTGATTTTCAAATTTTTGATAGATTGTTTCATTCCGTCAATCGCATAAATTCATTGTTGTAATCTGATATAGTACAATTGCCCTGTGTGCATCCAGGTACATACGATATAAAATCTACTCATAATTTGCAGGTAAAAATCAATCCATCATAGCCTGCCCATCTTTCTCCAAATTTGAATCCAATTCTTTTCCTGTTTCCTTGAGCATTTTGTAATTAATCCCATCGTACTACAATTGAAGATTTCAAACAGAATGCGACCATCTTAACCATCGTGTCCTCTCAAAAGTCAATAATTTCAAAGAATGTTTCAACCTTTACCAACCAATCCAATAAGTCCTCGATCTTTATGTTTCTAAAGACTGGGAGAATGTCTACTTTAATCCGATAATTATCAAAGGTATTTCGATTTTGATGATTAGAATTATGCAGCGGTACTTCGAACTCTAGCTCTGACTCTAATTCACTTTCTTCTACTGCACGCCTCCTATTATTTTCTCTTCGAACTATAGGCTTAGCCATCAATTCATTGTTGATTGCCCATTGTTCAGTCTACCTATTAATTCCAGCGCTCATAGAAACAATTGACGAATCTCTTCGATTTGAGTAGCAAGATCATCAATACGTCAATTTGTTGTATCCAAATCTACCCCAGTAACTATTATGTCACCAATGTTTATAAATCAAAGGTATAGAGATGGGAAAGTCGGTTCTGATGCCACTTGACGCAGTATGAAACAAGGAATTCAAACCTTATGAATATGAAATTTGGAATCCATCAAATTATGAAGAGAAGAAAGTCACAAATTTTATTAATGAAAAGATTATCAAAACAACAAAATAACCCTTTATTTTTAAGAATTTACATGGAAACCTAGTTTAAGATAGCTAAAATTAATGAAACAAAGTTTAAACAAACTAAAATTAAAAAGAATCCAAAATAAACTAAATGATAGAAATAGTGCTAAAACATAAAAAA
Source organism: Olea europaea var. sylvestris (assembly GCF_002742605.1). Lineage (NCBI taxonomy): Eukaryota > Viridiplantae > Streptophyta > Magnoliopsida > Lamiales > Oleaceae > Olea > Olea europaea. Next base: position 359,997 of record NW_019263417.1, read on the forward strand.
TTAGTTTTCGAATCCTAAACGAACTCGAATGGCCGAAATCCATCGTACATCATGGCGTAGTGAGAATTGTTCCTCTTGTCGTCCTCTTTTTAGAATGGTCTTATGAGTCCAATTTGAAATTCGGATGTTTTCTATCCACCATTAATTTTCCCCCCTTTTTTATCTAATTCTTTTTCAATCTATTCAACAATATATTCTACACCAGAGACCCTACAAACCTGCTAAAGGAGCCTATATATGGCTTCATCGATAATTTCACCAATCTACACCTTCGTGAAGTTTCTAGCGGTAGATTTAAGATCTACTTACCATGGTGTTTTATGTCTTCCCACCTTAAAGGAATTTTGGTTGGTTGCCTCTATTCATCAAATGTGCATAAAGTTTTCGATAGAACACAGAATCACTACTATAAGAGGCAACCAAACTTATTCTAAGGAATACTATTTGAATTCTTTACGCAAAATACGCCTTTATTTAATATGGTATAAGGGATATAAAGATAGCATAGGCCTCTGTAGAAAGGGTGAAACTGGTAGTGTCGATAGAGAGGATAAACTAAATGTTATATCCATAAATTACATGATATGCGAATGACGGAGAGAATTCCATATTGATCGACTCGACATCAACTATTTAATTGGATTGGACCGAGGCTTGGATCCGGCCCAATAATTTACTTGGCCCATTTGTTTCCTATTTATATGTGACTCCATTCACAATCAAGATAAGTAGCCTAACCTAGCCAAATCCCCTCTCTATATCTTGCACTCGTATTATCTCGCACTCGTATTATCTCTTGTCCAAACGTTAACTTAACCATCGGAGCGTAAACTGACACGACCCGTTCCGAATCACTTTAATGGATTCGACACGTGTCGTGCGTCGATAGTAGATACCAGGTAAACGCCGGACCCACCACAAGGACAACTTGACTTGCTTGACTGAAAAATATTTTTAACAAAATTTTGACAGAGTTTCCCTTGAAATATGAACAAAAACCACTGAACAACTAATTTTCCTCAAATAAATACTTATAATATAAATAGGATACGCCAATCTTTCAAAATACAAACTATTCAAATAAAATGTCGGCAAATCAACATTTCCTTTCTTTACAACCAACAATTCTCAATATATACTAAAGACGCCAAATATGCAGTGAACCCATGATAACCTTTTCTGACATAAACTACATACAACTCAAAGAAACATGTACTACATAGTCTGGTAAAGTAGGCCATACAACCTATGACGCGTGACTCAATATGGTGGAACAACTGGTTCCAAAGCTGCTCAATTCAGCTGTTATCTGATAAGGAAAAAGGTGAAAAGACATATGAGCTTATAGCTCAGTGAGTAGATAATTTGCGAATAAATATACTTTTTCCATTTCTACATATTTTGTAAAAATTCTAACTTTATTAAATCTTTGAAAAATCCTGAAATCTGGTAACACTTTTAAAACCAACACATGATTGCATCATACAATTCTTTGTTCTTAATTCTAGATAAGTAGATGTAAAGTTAACGAATAATCATTAATTCATGAAAATCTATGAAATATTGCTACCGGTCAATACTATAAGCTGAAAGCTTTATTCTAAAAACAGAATTAATTGAATTCTATAATCTGAAATCTAATAAACTATATAATACTGAAAAATCACACCAAAAAAGTACCCGAAATAACTATACTCATGTATCAGTTAGCACCGATAGACATGACAAAGTTATTCAATTCTGCAATTTTCGTAATTCTAGTTATACTCGTGCAGAGCTGAAATTCTGGTCATACACTATGGAAACCTATTCACAATAGTGCAGAGCGGGTAAAATCACCATAACTGATCATACACAATGGAAACACATTCGCACCAATGCAGAGCGGGTAAAATAACCATATAGAGTCATGCACCGTGGAAACACATTCACACAAGTGCAGACTAGGGTAAATTCACCTGGGTACATTCTGATGGTTTTGAAATAACTTTAAATATACTGAAATATTTAATATTCATATGACATGCTAATCAAATAAGTTAAATGAACTGAATCAAACACTAAAAAGAACAATTGATTATAAATCCACTTTATTTTGAAAATCATGCTGTAAAATCAACTGTATGAAATAATAATTTTTCTAAACTAATATAAATTTTATAAATACTAACTTCTGAAAAATAAGTTTATATTCACTCACAAAGTTATAGTCGATCATGGTTTCGATATTCTCGTCGCCTCATCACTTTCAAATTCCAAGTATGATATCATGCTCTCGCTATAATAAATCATATCCATTCACAAGCGTGTCTTGAGTATTTTCCTACCATTAGAAATAATAATTTACCAATGAAAACTTAACATATTTTATTTTCAATCTCATAATCCCATTTAGAGTCATTAACAACATATACTTCTTTATATAAATTATTTTAACACCAAAACGTCAAATATTTAACACTTAATTTGGTTCCAATACTAAAAATCCACCAAAATTAGATGATTGACAAAACTAGCACTATAATTCCAGAATATTGAAAACTGGCACCCATTTCTGAATATTGAAATCTGTCACCAAAAACATTGACAGAAATAGCACACTTTCTGGGCAGAATTTCAAAACTATCACCTGTTTTGCAAAAACTCGAAAATTGCTAAAAAAAGGGAGAATTTCAACCTCAATTCCTTAATTGAAGTTTTTAGCATCACATAATTCCAAGAATTTCAAATAATATGCCTTTATATCACAAACCCATTTCCAAAGTTTCCACTTTCTTCAACACTAATTTCCAAACACATATTTCTTTGACATATACTTATTTTAATCATCAAATACATATCAATAACACATAATTCTTGCTAGACTTTGAATTAAGCAAGTTTTCCATAACCCTTAAAAATTTAATTCAATAAATTTATACTTACCATTCTAAACCAAATGAGAAATTGAAGAATTTGAGAACCCTAACTTGAAAATTCTTCTCCTCCTCCTCTTCTTCTTCTTCTTCTTCTTCTTCTTCTTCTTCCTTCTCTCGGTCTCTCTCGATTCTTCTCTCTCTCTCTCTCTTTCCCCAAAATATATGAGAAAATACATGAAATAAATGCTAATTAATGGGTAAATATTAAATAATTGCAAACCAAGTCCACCATCTTCAGACAATATTACATTTAGTCATTTCTTTTCCCATAATAGAAACTAAATCATTGGATTCCTTTATTATATCATTCCTAACCTTCAATTACTCGAAATTTCAATTTAAGTCCCATAAAAGTTATTTGTTCAACTTAAGTCCTTAATGACTTTGACTTTGACCAAATATTTTTCCTTGACTTTGACTAAAAAAATGAGGGGTGTGACATAAACGGTCATCAAACCTTTTTTTGACGAGTGACCTTTGCCTTCTAGTAAAGTTCTATTGACATGTTTTTTGAGGTCAACAATAAGGTTTCCTTGAAAGGGTATAATTGAAAATGGTAAACCCTCCTCCAGATTAAGTAACGATGATAAAGGCGAAGGTCTACAATAACCAGAACCCACATTACAAAATCCACCTCGAAAATCACTCTAGTGAAGAGGTTGGAAAGCTTGCTAGTGGATCCCCACGAGCTATCTAGGTGCTCCAACCTTGGTAGCGATTTATTAGAAAATGTTCTTGCGAAATGAAAAAAATTGTTGTGGTCATTCAAAGTTAATTGAAATTACTTTAAGTATTTTCTTCTATTTTCATGTTTTTTCCAAAATAAAGTTTTTAGTCCATTAATTGATTTGAGCATCGACCCAGCTTCATTGGAGGAGCCTTCATCTACACCTCTAACGTGTGAATCCAAATGTACAATTAAAAAACATATGAAGGGCGCCCCCAGGGCACATCTCCAAGTGGTAAAAGGGGAGGGTGGAGAAATTTAGCTTTACTTGAGGCTGCCGCGTCAAGAGTTCGAATCCTGAAATATGGATTTGACTCTTAGGTAAGTGCAAGTATACAAGCAGCCTTCCACCATGTACCCTTGGAGGCATAACCTGCGATTTACCTCCCTCACGATACTCCAGAGTAGGGGCGGTGGGGGACCCTTAAGGTTGGAGCTCAACCTTTTAAAAAACATATGAAGGGGAAACGAGACAAGATCTGTTGACACATTGAATCCTTATTAGATTCAAAGGTCAGCAAGCACTGAGCCTACGAATTCCTTAAGAACACCAATTTCCCCCACATTTCTAACGCAGTTAGGCTAATCGCATGTTCATTTTGCATATTCATCTCAATATCCATGTGAAGTTGATAAAAATTTTGCCGGCAAAATTTTGACATGATGTAATCAACGGTTGAATTATCAACCAAAAAAATATTGAATCAATATCATACTTTTTATTCATTCGGTTGTACGAGGTACTGTGCATTGGCAAGATATCAAAAATTACACCTAATCTACTGTGTAAACCATTTCTACAATTTGTTTTAATTTAGTTAATAATCTTTTCAACATCGTTGCACAGACAGAAACATTCTATAGATGGATTAATTTATTTTTGGTCATTGAAATTTTATTGAAATCGATTGGTTGGTCCAATGGTCAAAATTAAAAGTTAATAGCAATTTGATGTGTTACATTCAAAATAAATATACCACTTAATCATTACATGACTAAAAAATGGGAAAATATTAATTTTAAAAATCAACATTAATTCATCTGGCGAGTAGAGATTTTATTTATTTCAAATCTCAAGATTTTGAAGCCACAACATGTTTAGCAAATTTAAAACGAACCTACAAATTATTTGTTTGAATCAAAATGCACACAAACGTGGATCCCACAACTTATAATTCAACTAAAATTTAAAGCAAAGTGAAATTTAATGATCTAAATGTGACAAATTAAAATTGAGAGAACTAATTGAGATTTCATAAAAACGAAAATCAGCTATGAAACTAAAATTAAACCATTCC
>NW_019263417.1:364961-367672 GCF_002742605.1 Olea europaea var. sylvestris
ACCCCCCCCCCCCCCCCCCCCCCCCCCCACACATATTTCTTAGCCTTCCCATCAAATGAAAGAACGTATTTTTTGGACAAACCAGAGCCTTCCTTTCATTCCACGGAAATAATAAAGACAAAAAGTAGAAACTAACCTTTCTAAAAGAAATAAAGTAAATAACTCAACAGAACTTAATTACTTTTGTAGGTGACGATGCACAAACGGCAGACCGGGAATTGCAAGACTTCAACGCACCACCGCGCATGAATGATAAAACGGACATCACAGCTGATTTCACTTTGACAGCAAATTTCTTCAGCTTCCGAGTTCTAAAATTCTCTCTAGAATGGAGAGATGATAATTTATACGTTTGCAGGAAAATATGCCTCTTTCTTGCCCGTTCCCTTCGAACGCTAAAAGAATTCATAACATAGCTCTTATTCAGTCGAATGGTCCTTCTCGAAAACATTTTCCAGCCATTATCACATTTCTCTTCGTCAAAAAATTCTGATCTGCTGCTAAAACGGCGAGTAGGGTTTCTTACAAATGTGTCCATGGTTCCTGTACACAGAAAACTCTAGCAAAATATCTGATGAAACTGATTGAATTATTCAAACAATTATATAACCTATTTGTGTATATAATATAATTTAAGATGCGGAATAAATACAAATTTGACTATAATTTTCCAATCTTGGCGGGCGGGAGGAAGTTGATTTGGTAAGTGTTGAAATACAGTATTAAACTACCAGTCAACAGTTGAAGATCATATGAGAGCATAAATCCCCTGACGAGAGGTGTGCTTAAAAAATTATTAGATAAGGACATTCTAAGTTGGTTTGTCATATTATTAAACTTTCTGATAGCTGCCCCAAGGGCATGCTGAAATGGAAAAGCGGGAAACTTCTATATGGAGTATCAGAGGTTTCAATCCTCGCGACAGCTGGAAGGTAACATTTTTGTTGGAAGGCAAAGTAATATGGTATGCTTTGTAGCCCCTCCAAGTCTCATATCTGCACGTCGTAAATGGAGGTCTATAGGAAGGAAAACCGCATCTCGAATATCTTATCCAAGTTTGTATAAGATGTAATCATATTCGGATTTACTTGGGTATCGAACCAGGGGGGAGGTCGCCACTCTTCAAGATTAGTCAGGCGAAACTTGATAAGAAAGAACGAAAGATCCAACTTAATCAGAAATTCTTATCACTTTTACTTAATTTGATGAAAATGTTGAAATTAATTCAACATCGATGCCAAAAGAAAAAGAGAGGGTTGTCAATTTTGCTTAAAAATAATGAGAAGGGTTATACTATATGTACATGAGAGTTTACACTCTGATGTACATAATATTCAAGTGACATTTTATCATTAACTAGATATATAGTTCGTACGAAAAATGAAATGAGAAAATTATTAACACTTACGAAGAGAAAAATGTATGTTTATCAAAAATTAAAAATTATTTACAAATCCGTTAGAGTGACCAAAATTTATTTTCTCGCTCTAAAAATATCTAGAAGGAAACTTGTAGAATTATAAGATTAAATTAATGAGCGAAGAAATGGAATTAGTTTGGTCCAAATTAAGAAGCCAAATCTGACCATGGACTAACCCTACTTATTATCAAACGTAATTTCTTTGTAATTTCCGGTTCATTTTAGTCAACAAGAAATAAATAACATATTCCTAACGTAGCGTAGCGCGCGTGGCATGATGGCTTATAAGTAATAGGAATCATTAAATAAAATATAGATATTGGCCCTTGGCTCTTTAAGTCTTACAAATTATTAAAACCTTTTTTTTTTAAGCACGTGTTATCTATGAATGATAAACAAAACGGTACGACCATAATGATAATAATTTATTCTATTATCGCCTCAAATAGTAAAAGGCTAACCTTATAATGTCTCAGCATTTAAATTTTTCTTTTATGAAGTGCATTATAAATATTAAAAAACGTGCTTAAATTTTATATTGAATAAAAATTAAAATTTATATCAACTTATTGTGCTTTCCTCTTAACAAGGTTTCCTTTTAAGATGAACTTCAAAATCTTTACATGGTATCAAAGTCCAATAAATTCCAACAAAAATTTCGATTTGATTGAGACTTAAAAATAAAGAACACGAATTTCAAAATTGATCTGCCCAAATGGGCCACCATATTGAAGGAGCATGTTAAGGGATAAAATCTCACATTAAATAAAAAAGAAAATATAAACCAACTTATAAAAAATTGGAACACCAAATCTTAATACTTTTAACCGAGAAAATATAAATTGAGTATTCTAAATAATAGGATAAGTAGTTGCTAAGACACTGAATTGGGTTGTATTTGAAACTGTTGATTATTTCAGGTACTGTAGTGTAAAGCTTAATAAGTTGTTGTTGTTATTATTATTATTATTATTATTTATTCCTTTATTCCTGGAAAGAGACCAAAACAGGAGCCGATCAAGCTGCGCCCATTTCGAGGCTGTATCAGTATCATTTAAAAGTGAAAATTAAAATTTTAAAGTCCTTAGAGCCTGTTTGAGAGTAATTTTGAGAATTGATTTTTTGACCGTTAGGAGAAAAGTGAGGTCCACTTGTGAGAGAAGATGTCAAATATGACGGCTGGAATAATAAATTAACGGTCAAAAAATCAATTTTTTGGTAGGAAAAATTGCTCCCAAACATACCCTTATTATATTCTGAACATAGGGAAGAGGCAGAAATTTGACCTACG
>NW_019263417.1:369022-462069 GCF_002742605.1 Olea europaea var. sylvestris
TTTCTATTTGGCAACAGAAAATGGGGTTTTGGTTCAACAAAAGATTTTTAAAGCAATGATGGTAATTTTTTTTGTTGATTTATCACAAGAATAAAAAAGTTGTTATGAGAAAAGTTGGTAAACTTTAAACTGCAAAAAAACTTTGAAAAAAAGTTGGAGGACTTGTATTTGCTAAAATCTACTCACAAATTTTACTTGTTCAAGAGGTTTTTCAGTTTCTAAAATTGATCTTTCAAAAGATTTGAATGACAATCTAGATGTATTTAACAAATGTGTGCAAGACATTATCAATTGTGATGGAACAATGTCTAAAACATATAAGATTATGATTTTGCTTAAATCCAAGCCCTACAATTATAAAGAAATAAAGAATTTCAATTATGATGGGGACACTATAACACTTGAGATTGTCATAGATTTTCTTAAGAGTAAGGAGATGAAAATTAACACTAAAAAACGTGACAAGAAAAGTGGTAAGATATACATGATGGGGGTAAAACACAATTTAAGCAAAATAGTTTGAAGGAAATTAAGATAGTGGTGACTCGAGTGATAAGAATGATATTTAAAAAAACAAAAAAAAAAAAGGAATGGTGGAAGTTGTGATAGGTCTCATTTTGGAATGAATGGTAAGTGATGTTATAGTTGTGGTAAGTATGGACATTTTATGATATACTGTCCGAAGCAGAAAAATAAGTAGAAAGAAAAGATGATAGGTGAGGCAAGTGTTGCCACTGAGTCTAGTTATGACCAGAATGTGGTTTATTACTAATAAACTCTATTATGGATGTTACTGCAATTGCATCTATATGAATTCCATTTGCAAGATTGGTTGCTTGATTCTGGTGCATTGTTTTATGTTATATTTTTATTATATTGAATGTGTACTTTTGCATGATTTTAAGAGTGGTCATGTTATCGCGTGTAATGTGTTGCACGCATAGTTGTTGGGATTGCTATTGTGAGGATTGACACTGGGTGTGTTCTCACTTTAGAATTTACATTAGCAGTAATTGTGCCAACCGGTAATATGGATTACAAATACCTAAGGGTACGTTGGTGATATGTACAAGGATGAGAAGAATACCATTTGGATCACAAGAGGTGAGGTGATTAATAGAATGTTAGGCAAATTGTTAACCATTTGGCTATTCTCTCTGAAAGTGCTTTAGCTATTTGTGTCATTTGATTCTCCAAATTTTTTATAGTAGCACCCAGAACTTGCAAGTTCTTATCCGTTCTTTGCATGTGTTGAGTAGATATTTCTGCTAACTTAGTCATAAGATCTACTACTAAAGACTTCTTCTCATTTTGCTGAAATCCTAGTGGTGAAGTTTGTTGTGGCGCAATCTGAGCTACCTGATTATTACTTGATATATGTATTTTATACACTTATTTAAGACTTTAAAATGACGATACTTAATTGCTTTTTTTTTGGGATAAATTATGGTCTAAATTGTTGTATTTGGTGTTGAATATGTATAATTCAATGATGGTACAAGAAAGTAGAAGAAGCAAAAGTGAGCAAAATTGGAGAAAATGGCTAAATCGTAAGAATTCAAAGTTCAGGGACTAAAGTGCAAATATTCAAAAGTTGTGTCGAACCTCACGATAAAGATCGGAGAGCGTTAGGATTCAACTGAATAAAAAAAAGACGTCAAATGAATCAAATTTAGGCAAAATATGATCACCAATCAATTTCCAACTGAAAAGTTATGCTCCAAAATTTCATCTTCACATTGAGACCCAAAAAAAAAAAAAAAAAAAAAAAAAAAAAAAAAGTTATGCCCCATTTTTAGCCTCATTTTTGACATAGTAAATGATCGAATTTGAGAATGATGTCTGAATGAAAGTTGTAGCCCTTTGAGTTAACTTTTTCAATGCACCTTGAATTGCTTTAATGGGATATTGAGAGAAAAAGTTATGATAAAAATACTGAAAAAAGTGCAACCAGAAATTTTCACCTGAAGTTGGCACGACGCCACCATTAGGGCACCGAAGCTCCACCAAAACAGAGCCACGGTGCTGAGGCACCTCTTCAAGGCGTCGTGGCACTACCTGGGTTCGTCTGGGAGCACATTTTTGGCCTGTTTCGAAGCCCATGAAAAGCCTATTTTCTACACATGGCTTGACACATATAAATACAATTTTTTTCACACCTTGAAGGGAGATTCCCACATTGAAATGCAAGAGACACACTTGGCGATTAAAGAGAAAAATGCAAGATAAAGCAATTCAATGGTTGAAACATAAATTGGAAGGAGAACAAGATCTTGGTGTAAGATTAATTTCTTATTCTATATTCTTATTCAAAACTCGATGATGTCTTCCATGATAACTTCTTGTTTTTCTTTCATTATTATGAATTACTAAATCTAATTCTAAGGTGAACAATGTAACCTATTTGGTACCCTTTATTTCTTTTATTTGAAATTCTCGTTCCTTGTGATTATATGTGTAGATTTTAATTTGTTCTCAATGATTTGAATTTTCTGGTTAATTATTCAATGATTTCGTGAATAATAATTTGCATAGAGATGCGAATTCTTGTTTAGGCTACACATTAAAATCCAGTAAATTAATATAACTTGTAGAGATACCTATATTAATTGCTGCGATCATAAATGAATTCTTAGAACTATTAGGCATTTAACTAAGTTTGATTTGCATAGAGATATGGAATTGAAGTAGTTAAAATAGGTACAATGAGAACTTGAGAGGGGTAAATTGAATACAATAGAAGAATTCGACTGAACACTACTTTAGATTTTATGAATCTCGATGTTAGAAGTAAAGGCGAACAATAGGTGAAGTTGTTCTGCCATAACATCCATTTATTGTTTGAATTCCAAATTACTTTTTGTCGCATCCATTCACATTTTAAGTAGTTAGATCAAAAATCACAATCAATCATCGTTTTTGTTTATTTTCATCAAATAGTGGTTCGAGAAAATTGAAAGTGTTAAAGTATAGTTCTCGAGGGAACGATAATCCGGACTCATAGGTCCACTTTACTATTTGTTACAACCTATACGCTTGAGGGATAAAATTGACAACATTACTCCATTAAAAGCCTGGGTGATTTTTCCAATCTGGGTAATATGTGTTAGAATTTGGATTGTGTTATTTTCTTTGAAAATTCGAAGTGTAGTTCACGTCTTCTACTATCTGAGCAAAAGGAGATCTTACATTATAGTCAATACTCTCGTAGTTCCCTCCATAATGTTTGCATTTTGGTCCCATTGTTTGGGCTACACTTATCTGATCTATCTTCTGTGCCAATGATGTCAATTGTACTGAAATTACTGTTAAAGAATCAACTTTGAATATCTTAGCAGCTTTCTTTCCACTCGTTCTTTATGTAGGCCAAAGTGCACTAGTAAATGCCAAATCCTCCATGATTTGGTAGACCTGGTCCGCGGTTCTTTTGTGATAAAACCATCGCACTTAGAGTCTACATTAACCCTGTTAATCGAGTGCTAACCAATGTAGAAATATTGCACTTGAAGCCACTTCTGCAATCCGTGTTGTAGGCATTGAGGAAGTAAACCCTTGTATCGTTCTCAAGCCTTTGAAAAGCATTCTAAGTTCATTTGCTGAAAAGTAGTGATATCATCCCTTAGCTTTGCAATTCTTTTCGATGGAAAATATTTATTGTAGCGCATTATAGAACATGCTGATGACATCTATCCTTGGGTGAAAGTTTGCCTGACCAAACATCAGATATATGATACTAGACTGGCTTTCCATTACCAATGGAACCATATATGCTCCCATGAGCCTTGTGTTTTCGTTGATTGTAGTTATATTCGGTTGTGTACTCCCAAATTAACCCCGATGGCTATTTGATTTGGATTTTTGTTTGTCATGTCCTTCTTTTTCTATTTTTGGTGTGTTTCCAACTATTGGCTTCTTTGAAAATTGAATGTTCGTTCGATTTCTAGGTCAAATTGAGCAAGATCGTCAGTTCTCGAACTTCACATACAACGTCCTCAAAAAGAAAGCAAGAAATACTGCAAAAAATTTCTAAATTAATAAACTAAACTAAAAATAAAAGTAAAAGTAAAATCCTTATTAAAGTTATAATTTACTTAAAACTAGTCAAAAACAATGGTACTCGGCAACAACGCAAAAAACTTGATCGTTTAATTTCCCGCAAGTGGACAGGATCGTAAACAAGTAATAAAATAATGTGTAGAGCGTCGACCCCGTGAGGACTATGTGTTTGATCGAGTTAAAACTAAAAATACCCTTAATCGAATAGCAAAATCAAATTGTAACTAAACACTATTAAATCTAACTAACTTAAAAGCGTTACGAAGAAAATTTATCAAATTCGTGAGACATATTGCTAAGATATAGAATCGCCTTTACTAATCCATTTTAGTTCAACAATTTAAATGGACAATTTGAAATCATGCTTGTTGGTCAATGTTCATATTTTATTTAAAAATTTCTATCGATAGCAATTAAATCTAATCATATACGTGATTTTTCTATATCTCTATGAAAAATACGAACGTGCAGAAAGCATTAAACGAGCTAGAACATCTATAAAAATCATGTGAGGCATACAGATATATCTATCATCCATCAAACCTCACAATATTTATTACTTTGTACTAATGATCTTATTATCCCTCTTGATGACAATAATACCCACAAACAATTCAATTAATGGCCAGTTAATTGAAAAGCAAATGAAACAATAATAAATATCCAACAGTTAAACAAATTATCGTCAAATTAATCATTCAAACTAAGAACTTAATAACATGGGTTCATCACACATCCTAACAATATTAAAAAGCTTAGCCAAACATATTGTTGAAATTAAACACACACGAGTTAAAAGACATTACCAAAATTTAATGGAATGTGATTAATTCTCCCTATTAAAGTTGTTGTCTCTTCCTCGTATTTATCAAGTTCTACCCATCTTCTGTGTGTGTATCATAAACAGGCAGCACTCATCTTTTCCAGCAAGCAGCTAACTATCTTTTAAACTTCAATTCTCTGCTAATGTGCCTTTATGTATATACTAATCGTTTCGAATTCTTTTGTTTTTCCTTCCAGCAGGCAACTCATTCAATTTTCGATAGGTAGCTCATTCTATTTCATAATGCCGCTAGATTCTACCTCTTTTTCTCCCAATTCCAGCTATCCAAAAATTTTGATTTCTCACAAGTGGACAGGATCATGAACAAGTAATAAAGTGATGTGTAGAATGTTGACCCCACAAGAACTATGTGTTTGATCGAGTTAAAACTAACAATGCCCTTAATCGAATAACAAAATCAAATTGTAATTAAACACTAATAAATTTATCAACTAACTCAAAAGCAATGTGAAGAAAATTTATCAAATTTGGGAGACGTATTGCTAAGATATAGAATCTCCCTTACTAATCCATTTTTAGTTCGATAATTTAAATGGACAATTTGAAATAATGCTTGTTGGTCAATCTTCCTATTTTATTTAAAAGCTTCTATCGATACCAATTAAATCTAATCATAAACGTGATTTTCTTATATCTCTATGAAAAATATGAACGTGCAGAAAGCATTAAACGAACTAGAACATCTATAAAAATCATGTGAAGCATATAGGTATATCTTTATCCTCTATCGAGCCTTACAATATTTATTACTAATGCTAATGATTTTATTATCTCTCTCGATGACAATAATACCCACAAACAATTCGATTAATGACCAGTTAATTGAAAAGCGAATGAAACAATAATAAATATCCAAACAGTTAAACAAATTACCATCAAATTAATTATTCAAACTAAGAACTCCATATCATGGGTTCATCACACATCCTAACAATATTAAAAAGTTTAGCCAAACATATAGTCAAAATTAAACACACACAAATTAAAAGACATCACGAAACTTTGACGGAACATGATTAATTCTCCCTATTAAAGTTGTTGTCTTCTTCCTCGTATTTGTCAAGTTCTACCCGTCTTTTGTGTGTGTATCATAAAAAGGCAGCACTCCTTTTTTTTTCCAGCAGGCAGCTAGTTATCTTTTAAACTTCAATTCTCTGTTCCTTTGCCTCTATGTATATATTAATCATTTCAAATTCTTTTGTTTTTCCTTTCAGCAGGCAGCTCGTTGAATTTCCGACAGGCAGCTCGTTCTATTTCCTAATGCCGCCAGATTCTGCCTCTTTTCCTCCCAATTCTATCTGCCTCTTCCTGTTTTAATGCATATATTTCCTGCGGGTAGATCATTTCTTTTTCTTCAATTGTCCGTGTGTGTGTATATATTAGAATGCAAGCATCCAGCCCTGTTTCTTCCGAAGTCCCCAAGCAGCTGTCGTTTCTGTGGTTTTTTTCCTCCCCAGCACCTGTAATCTTTTTACCATCTGTCTCTATGCATATATGTATATGATAATTGGCTTCCCCTATATATATATATATATATATGAAATGATCTCCTAAGTACCGGCACTTAGCTAATGCTTAGGAGATCATCCTATATATATATATATTAACCTAGCCCACCAAAAAAGAGTCCAAGTTCCTTTTTTTCAGAGGAAATTTCGCCGTATACAACATTTTAAAAACAATTTCAAATTTTACTTTTCATAATTTTTTACTCTAAAATTACCGTAATATATATAGTAATATTAAAAACCTAAAAATTAACAGGAAATATGTAGAAATGACCCAAACAAAGAGGTCATTTTTCCAAAATAACCTTTGGCGAATTTTGATACCCAAAATACCCCCCTTTATAATATTACATAATAAGTTAATAAAATATAGAAATCTTTCAATTTAGTCCTTAAAAAATTAAATGCTGCTTGAATTTTAATAGATTATCATTTTTTTTGATTTTTTTGCTTTTTGTTCGCTTTAAGTAGCATCATTTTATTGGTATCAGAGTCATAGAGATCATGAAAATTAAAATAAGAAAAATAGATAATTATTGGTGTTTAGAAGAAGAAAAAGGTAGTTATATATTTTTAAAACCTATTCATAATAGATTAAAAATAATGACTTTAACAATAATTAAAGAATTTCCTAAAGAAATAAAGGAACAAATATTAGATAAATTAATAATAGAAAAAATATAAGATATATATACATATGAAAAATTTATTAATATATATGAAGATGAAGAAAATAATTTATATTATAAGGAAAAGTATGAGTACAAGTAATAATACACATTTAAAATTAAATAAACTACTTATAAAAATGGAAAAAATACAAGAGAAAATAACAAATATAATGTTAATACCAGAAGGAATGAGAATATCAAATAATAGACAATTAATAAAATTAAGATATGAAAAATTAAGACTTGAGAGCAAATATTTTACTATAGTAAAAGAAGAATTAGTAGATCCAGATACAGTTGAGAGAAGATTTGGAAAAATAATCGATAAAATGGAAGATAAAAGATGAAATTAACCTATGAGTTAGAAATAAGAAAAAATTAAGATGTCAATAAGTGAATATATGGAAGAATTAAAATCATTAATAAAAATGTTAATAAATGATGAACAAGATTTAAGAAATGAAGTAAAAGAAACAAGAAACGATATAAATATATTAAAAATTGAAATTAGAGAATTAAAAGAAAATAATAAAAATAAAGATAAAAAAATAGATAAAAAAATTATAGAAAAAGAAATGACTTGAATATGAAATAAACATATAGAAAAAGAAAATATAGTAATAGAAATTGAAAGTATGGATGATGAATTTAGGAAGAATATATTACCAAAAATTAAGAGGAAGAATCTAGAGAAAAATCATTAGAAAAATTAAAAGTAGAAGAAAAAGAAGGTGATTGAAGAATTAGATTTGTTAATAGAAAACTTTGATCAATTAAGTTTAATTGATATAAGTGAATACCAAATTTTAATGAATACTGGAGGAGGATCTAATCCAATAGGAATTACATGATACAGATAAAAGTTACGCACCTATATATAATAAACCCTATAGACAATTTTATGATAAAGTAAGAGATAGACAATCACCCAAATGAAATAAATATAAAGATAAGTTTGAATTAAATTATAATTATAATAAATCAATTAATCATGGAGGAACAAAACTAGATTTAGATTGTAAAATAGATACTAAAAAAGTCTTATTAACTTGGGCAAATTCAATGATATTATTCTTTTTATATAACAAAGATGATACATGGGAAAATACTAAAAGAAAAATATATTTTTTTAATAGCATCTCTTGAAGGAGATGTTAGAAATTGGTGGGAAGGAATAAGCAATGATATAAAAATATTAATAAAAAGAAATGTACAAACATAAATAATCAAGTCAGATAGATAAGATATAGAAAAATTAGTAGAATATATTTCAGATGAGTTTTTAGGAGAAAATTGGAAAGAAATGTTGAAGGAGAATCAATAAGCGAAAAAGATAATGTTAGAATAAAATTAATAAATTTAACAATATGTGATATGTGTAAAATTAAAGAATATACTTGTGAATTTAAAAATTACTATTATGTACAATTTTATAGTAATGAAAATCAAGAAATATATTAAGACATGTATTATAATAAGTTACCAGGTTCATGGGGAATATATTTTAAAATAGAATTTGAAAAATATGTTAGGGATAATATTGGAATACCTAGAACTTTAGGTTCAAGAATAAAATTTTAATTTGAAAGACATATAATAGATGTCAACAAAGACAATTAATGAAAAAATAAGGAAAATTAACTAAAATATATTGTGAATATATGGAAACCCCTGTGCAATGGGGATGTAATCCTGAAAGAAGAATTAATAAAAGAAAGTCTAAAAATAAAAAGTTTAAAAAATTTAGGAATTTTAATAAAAAATACATAAAACTTAAAAGAAAATATATAAAAAAACTCATATAATCAACAGAATAATAAAAAGAAAAATAAAAGTGAATGTAAATGTAAATGTAAATGTTGGAATTATGGAGAAATATGTCGTATAAGTCCTAATTGTGATAAACAGGAAGTTAGAATATACCAAAAGAATATTTAGAAATCAAAGATGAATTAAGTAAATATCATATATTGAAGAATATTATAATCAAGAAGTATATATAAATAAAACAGAGGATGAATCAGGATCTGAATAGAGAAATTGAATAAAATAGAAAGTAATAACATAAATATACAAGAATATGAAAGAATAGAAGGATATGGATTAAAAGTCACTTTTGATAACAAGTTTAGAAAATTGCAAAAATTATCGTTAGACTTAAAAATAGGAAAATGGGAAGTTTTTGATAGAATTTGGAAAAGAGAAAGAACAGCAATAAATGAATATCACAAAATAGAAAAAACTATAGATGTAAAAACAACTTATGGGCAACATAAATTAAATTTTTTAACAAAAAATATAGTTGAAGAACTATTAACAAAGATTAATAAAAAACAAAGTGAAAAAATCCAATATGTTTATTTAGCAGGAATACAAATAATGTTTAAATCACTATTTAGAGAAGTGATAGATTTACCCTTAACTATAACTTTACATGAATAATAAATTTAAACGATAGTCATTTAGGAACGATAAAAGGAAATTTAGCATATCAAAAAATTATGTTTACATGTTATCCAAAATATTGTGCATCACTAAAAGATAGAAATTTTAATGAAATTTTAGGACTACATTTTAAACTTCATAGAGATGATATCATGCAACCGGGTGATCAAATTATGATTATAGAATATAGAGCTTTATATACATTTACTAATTCTAATTATGGGAATATTTATTTCAATAAACCATATATTGGAGTTTATAAAGAATGTAAAGATATTAGTAAAATATTATAACCAAATAAACAAATAAGTTTAATTCCAAAAGAATATGAATTTAGTATAACAAAAAATAAACTCGAAATAACAGAATTAAATGAAGGAGAATGTTCTAATAATATCATATTTAAGGATGAAAAATTAATTAAAAGATCAAAAAGTTTTAAAATACTTAATAAAAATCAGTTAGAAGAAATCAACAAAATAAAAGAAATAAAATTGTATAGGAATGGGGAAACATGAAAATAGAATGAGAATATTATAATGGAAGAGAAAATATAAATGGACCAAATATATTAATAAATATAAGAGTTAGTGAATATTATATAGCTTAGATTAGAAATAAAGGTCTAATGACTTATAAAACTGAACCATATAAGTATGTAAATTTTGATGGACAAGTACATATTATAGATTTAGAAGTTAAGATATTAATAAAAATAGAAGGAATAGATCTTTTAGTACCATGTTACATAGATAAAAGTATGAATATAAATCCCCATATACTTTTAGGTATGAGTTTTCTAAATGGATTAGAAAATTATAGTATAAAAAGAGAATGATTATATATTGTTCATAATGGATAAACTACATTACGTAAAAAGAATTAGATGAATAATCAGATAAATTTTTCATTAGCTGTGTATATACAAATTACTATTGTAAAAACAAATATAACAATTTGTGTTTTAATAGATACAGGAAGTGATATAACAATATTTAAATTTTTTTAACAAAATCATGGAATAATAATAGTAATATAAAAATAACTAGAGTTACAGGAGAAAGTACTCAAATAATTAATAGTGCTGATAAAGTTAATATAATTCTTGGAAGTAAAAAAGTAACAATAAATAAAATTTATAAATATGATAAGTTAGAATGTGATATATTATTAGGAAATGACTTCATATAATAATTTCAATATTATAAATAAAATAATTATATGATAATGCTACGAACACCTTGTGGATACTTATTAAAAATTCTTAAAAAATTTAAACCTTATAAAGTTCAGTCAGCCAAGCGTGATGATAAATGAGCGAAAAAACCAATTATATTTAATGAAATAAAAAATAAAAGAATATTATACAAAAAGGTTCTACAAACAATATAAATGAATATAGAAAAAATCATTGAACAACTAGAAAATGTTTATGGAGAAAATTCATTATTATTTTGGAAACCAGATCACCCGAAAGCCAATATAGAATTAACAGAAAATGTTATAATAAGAGTTAGACCAATGATGTATACTATAGAAGATACACAAGAATTTAAAAATCAGATAAAAGAATTGTTAGAACAAAAACTTATTAGACCTAGTAATGGACCCCATAGTAGTCCAACCTTTATGGTTATGAAATATTCTGAACAAATTAGAGGAAAAGTTAGGATGATCATAAATTATAAAGAATTAAACAAATATACTAAATTTGATGGTTACTTTCTATCAAATAAAGAAGTGTTAATAAATCTTGTAAAAGGAAAACAATATTATTCTAAATTTGATTGTAAATCAGGATTTTGGTAAATAAAAATGGAAGAAGATAGAATACAATATACTGAATTTAGCACACCTTAAGGAAAATATGAATGATTAGTTATGTCACTTGGTCTAAAAAAATGCACGATAAATATATCAAAGGAAAATGGATAATATATTTAAAAATTTTAATAAATTTCAAATTGTTTATATAGATGATATATTAATATGTTCTAATAGTAAAGAAGAATATAGAAATCATTTAATTCAATTTATTAGAGAATGTAAAAAAGAAGGAATTGTACTATCTAAAAAGAAATCTATAATAGAAAAATAAGAAATAGACTTTCTTGGATTATCAATAAATAAAAGAGGAATAAAATTACAAACTCATATATCCAAAAAGATAGAAAGTTTTCCAGATAAATTAGAATCCAAAGAACAAATACAAAAATTTTTAGAATGTTTAAACTATGCAAAAGGATTTATTGAAAATCTTTCTAAGAAAAGACATAAAATTCAAGTTTTATTTAGAAAAACAAATACTAAAGGATGGAGTGAAGAACATACAGAAATAGTAAAATCATTAAAAGAAGAATACAGAAATTTACCAAAATTAAGATTACCAGATGAAAAAGATAATTTGATTGTTAATACAGATGTTTCAGATAAATATTGGACAACAATATTAAAAACAGATCTAAATAAAATTTGTAGATATTCAAGTGGAACCTTTAATCAAGCAAAAAATTACTCATGAAAAAGAATTACTAGCAATTATTAGAGGAATAAAAAAGTTCTCATTATTTTTATTATCCAAAAAATTTACTGTTGAGACTGATAATTCTCAAGTTGCAGGATTAGTCAGGAATAAACTTCCATCAGAACACCAATACAGAAGACTTCATAGATGGCAAGCTTATTTAGTATTTTATAATTTTGATATAATCCATATTAAAGGAGTTAATAATTTTCTTGTAGATTTTCTCAGTAGAAATATAGAATTTGCTGATGGATAAAGCCAATGTCATGGAATTATACCAACATATTCTACATATACAAAAAAGGACAGATTTTCTTAAAGAAGAATTCGAAGATATAAACTCTGGAACAACTTAGATCTCAGAAATGTTCAGCTCAAATATAAAAATATTATTGAATATCACTACTGAGCATAAAAAATATGCCATAGAACTCAAAAATCAAGTTGATGCTATTGCAGCACAACTAAAAGATATACTGTCTGAGACAAATATACCAAAGAGCTCAGAAATGAGTTTTCCAAACTAATACCAAACAGGGACAACTGGAAGCAACAGTGGACCCAGACGTGACAACATACCAACTGATAATAAAAGAGATTCCATTTCAACAAAAAAAGTTATGATACATAGAGATAAAAGAGATACCAAAACAATCAGTATCATAGACCAAAAAGATAAAATCCCTTTAAATCCAAAAGAAGAAAAATATGCTGAAATAGTCAAAATTGCTTATGAAATAAAAATAAGTGATTTATATTTCATTTCTCCAAAAAATAATATTTATCCCAGAATAACAGTCATGGAAAGAGAAGACCCTTCATTTATAAAAATTATGACAGACTATGGATTCATGGATTTGATATATCCAGAAAAAGATTTAATTGAAATTTTGAAGTTTGATGATATATTCATTGAAAAAGTATCTAGATTTGCTAGGGGAAGAAAAATATTTTTGAAATTCTATTCAATAAGCTCAGAATATGATGGAGTTGTTTATTATCCAGTTGAACACATAATCTCAATTGGATATGTTGCAACCAATTTCCAAATTGATGTTACAGAAAATAATAAAAAAGTTCTGATAATAACAAAATCATGGATCAGACATAGAAGAGTATTTAGAATTAAAGCCATTTACAACATTACCAAAAATTTGTTTGATAAAAAATTTTCATGTTTGTGCCAACATGAAAATTGGATGTTGGTATCCAATGGAGGATATGGAAAATCAAAAATTTTAAAAGACTATATTACAAAATTTGATATACATCAATTTTCAGGATGTCCTACCACTATAAAAGAATCCCGCCAGTTAAGGGAGTGCCCCAGTTGCATATGAAGAATTGAAGGAAGAGAACAATAATAGAGCACATTTGATAAAGGTGTATGGAAAACAATAATACAGCTGCATGTGATGACATTGAAGATAAAGAGCAATAATAGAAAAAGATGCTTTTTAGATAAAAAGTTGGAGCAACATGTGAAGATGTAGGCCCAAGAAGGAAAATAATGGAGAGGCAAGTGTGCTTTGTTGATATACTCAATGATATAATAGAGTCTCGTAAACTTGTATAAATGAGACATTGCCATAGAGAAATATTATCTTATCTTGAAATCTTGAGTTGTAAGCAATAGTTACTCAAAAAACCATTCACCGTTTGAAAAATCAGTTTTTCTGGAAATCCATTTGTATCAAATAGAAGTCTTGTATAAATTCTGATAGAAATAAAACTCCATTATTTTGATATGAATTTGAGTTTCTAAATCTTTATTTTCATATATTCTTGAAAAATCTGATAAAAAGTTTCATTCTTATTTTAGCAAAAAGAAAGTTTTTTTTTTTTAATAGAAGTCTAGAATTTTATTCTTTAGAAGTTGATACAGTGAGAACAAGTGACTGAAATAGTAATAATTACATGAAGACAGGAGGCCGTTGAAGGAAGTAGTTTACAGATTCAGAGCTCGAAGGTCGCCGGTTCTAAGAATAAAAATCCAGATCAAATCTAAGGTAAAACATTTAAACTTTCGCTAAAATTAGAATGAATCTTTTTAAAATTTTAAAGAATCATAAGGATTAATTGATGATTACGAATAAATGCTAAGATGTACAATTGAAGGATTAGATAATCTTTTAGAAAAAAATATTAGAAAAAATAAAGAATATTATTTCTCAATTAGAAAATATAAATTTACAATTTGAAGATATAGTATTTTAATTAGAAAATGTGAAATATATGTTGCAAATTATTTTTATTTATTACATCATAGGATGGATTTATATTCAAATATTCAAAGTAGAAGATGAAATGTTCAAAAGATTAGGATATATGTTGCAATATAAAAAAAATCATTTCATTAAGTATAATATAGATCTTTCAACAAAAAGGAATAGTGATAGGTTAAATAGAAAAATCTCCTAAAATTGACTCTCTCCTAAATTAATCATTAATCATGCAACAAACACGCCATAAAACTAAAATGACTCTCACCTAAATTAATCAACAATCACGCAACAATCACGCCATCAAACTGCCCCTATTACTTACCCAAATCCACATGCTTAATTCCCGATTTAACTTTTCTCAGTTATCAGTTATCACAGAGATATACAAAATTTCCAATCCAAATCCAATGATCCAATCTTCTTATTCGTTACAGAGACCTCAAACCTGACCTAAGGTTCCCAAGATATCATCATCCACATCAAAATCCTTCCTCTACTAACCTCATTTTCCTTTTATTTTCATAAGTTATATCTGAAAATCCATTCTGCAATCCCCAATTTACACATTTTCGGGATTATTTTCTCATACACAAAACCATAACAAAGTGTGAAGCATTCAGCATATTGAAGCAGACATTCTCCTTAGCATGGCTACGGATGAAAGACCATCTGAGAGTATAGAGCAGGTCCTGAGGAAAAACAGACGTGCTAATGGTGAAATAACAAGATAACATCATGGAATCATGCCCAAAAAAACCTGCTGGGCGTAACATCCATTTTCCCACGACCACAGGATAAAGTTGAATGTGATTGTCAACACTTACCTCATATTCTTCATCTCGTATGCTGCTGATGCTACAATTCTGCAGATTATGTTTCTTGTTTCGTCCCCCGTTTTTAGATTCAACACAAGGTGTAAGAGGTGGAATGAGGGAACGACTCGCATGTCCTTGAACCCAGTTCACGCGAATGACCATGAGGGGAAGAAACTCGCCTCTTATTTTGGAGATCTTACTTTCACAGCATTGAGTGGGCTAGGAGTGTCCTTCAGAATCTCTGGTGTATCATCTTCAATAATGATGCGTGAACCATCATAATAGTCAGCAGCCTGAGGAAGTTTAGTCCCATTAAACTAAGCCATAGGGGTGATTGGTGAACCACGCCAACGAAGGGAACTTGTTGAAGAAAACTATCCACTTCCAGAAAAGGATCAGAAAAGTGTAGATGCTAATTAATCTAAATGTTATAGTATCGAAGCGGGATATCTTTCATGATGACATGTTACCTTTGATCATTGTAAAGCTATATATTGGATCTATATTTTTGTTCATGCAATACTCTATCGTTTACAAAACCCAATAATGTTCGACTTCATTGTATTCATTTTTTAGAGAATTTGATTTTCCCAAATGCTTGATGTCATGGAGTGGACCAAGTTTTTGTTAATTCGCGTATTATTCAGAAAATTTTGGATAGAGAAATTCATTGTTTTTGTTGTATTTCACAGTGTTCTAACCTGACAAAATATGAATGTTGTTTGTGCTCAAATGAGCATGTTCATTGTCCTTCACTTTATGTCCTCCAATTTGAAACGTTTCACTTCTAATCACTTATACAATACACAAGCAGATTGATTAATGTAATCAAGAAATCTCAATGCCCACTTTTTATTCAAGCTTATGAAAATTCATAATTTTACGTCATATTCCATTATGCACCCTAAATTGTTCTAATTATTTGTCAATGTGGGATTGACAATTGAACGGCAAGGGAGAAGCGGCTCCATTATTCTTCTGCATGTTCTCCTATTGTGTCTTGTAGTTCCACACCTTCCAAATCTCGTTGTTTGAAGCATCTCAATCCGTGGCCTTCTCCTCGTCTTCTTCGGCCTTCCTAGAAATCTTTCGATCTATGCGGTAAAATTTTGGCAATGTCGTAGCTGAGGGATTCGTATACATACACAATTAACTAGCTTCCATTTGAGGACAAACTGTTGAATTTGCATGCTGTAGTTCCTGCACCATTTGAACAGGATTATGTTTTGATAAATTCACAACTTCAACATATATTGCATACGCAGAGATCCAGGGATCCTTCTTCTTAAGCTCCATATAGAAAAGCAATGATTTGTCGTTTGTAATGATAATCGGTGCCATGTTATCACCTACTTCATAATATGGTTTGAAGCAAGATGTCATTCTGTCCACTTTTATCTCGGATGATATCATCTCAATATTATCAGCATACTTGGATCCGCTAGGTAGTAGAATTTCAAATGTCATGGAATTGAATGTTACAAACACGTTAGTGCATTCTATATCTGAAACCAAAAAAAAAAAAAAAAAAGGGATAAAAACGAAGAAATTAAAAGATGCATAATCTGCTATATGTAAAATGAGATATTGTCCATCCTGAAATGTAAAGATCAATTTGAAATCAGATGTATGTAATCTGTGTTTATTTTGACATCCATTGACCATGATTTCACTGACATTTATTCTCTTGTATGAAAGGGGAAAAATCAGATATTGTAAATGGATATATATATTCATAATGAGTACAGCATTGTAAAACAGCTTTCATAATTGAAAATATGAACTCTTGCTTATGGATAAATGGATCGATTAACTATTTTCATGAAATTACATATACTAATTAAGTGTTGATTTCAATAAGAGGATTACCGAATCGAAAAGGCTTGGACACAAGTCTGCAATGTAGATTTCACTCCAAATGAAAGATGGCCAGAGGGGATTTACGAAATAATGGAAGATGAATTGATCATTGTCATCAGTCATTGCAAGTATTGTATCATCTATCCCTCCATTTCCATTTGAAATTTGAATTCCCCCGTATTGAGCAATCTCAATTAAATGCAATAGTTACTGCTAAAGGTAAGCCTTAATATCTGTGTGTGAAGATTTGGAAAGTTTGGCATACAGTAAATGTGGATTTATTTTTAGGTGAAGTAGTATTTTTCATTTTTTTTCTATTAAATTAGTAAACTCTGAATTTCAATTTATATGTAAGGTAATTATGATTTTTTCCCCTTTTTTTAACTCCACTCTAATTGCAATTCCATGGCCCAAGTAAAATAATATTTTTACCTAGGCCTCATCTTTTCAAAATAATGCAATTAAGTCATGAGTACATCAATTGTGCAGCCCTTGTCCTCTTCACATCCTATAGTATGAAATTTGATCTCCACATGTTGCATTCAATAACCAATTTAGTACCCGTACTTTAGATTTTGCATTTTTTTTTCTCCCTTTTTGCTTCTTTCCTTCAATTCCTTTTTCATTTATAGAGTTTACCTATTAAATATAAAATATAACAATTTAGGATATACTTTGCCAGTAGAAACATCAAACATCGCTATTTTTAGGCCCCAAATAAGTGTATGAAATACACCTATCTGGGATTATTGTGTTACAATTTTTCTTCAAAGCTAAGGGACAACCACATATCATGGCACAAGGTCAACTAATACAAAATAATCCACTTTAAAACATCACATACAGTAGCAGGTGACCAGACAAAATGAATAATATACCTCAACATAAAAGGTCAACGCATAATAAAATATTCATATTTGGGCTAGGAGGACTATTATTATGTCTCATTCAACGAGACTCCAAGAATGGCCACATGGCAGCCACATAATAAGCGAACTAGGGCTCATACTGCACATTATTTTGCCTACCTAGCAATCTATCGATCCCTTACGAAAAGGCCAAACCCTCATGGATGAGGTGAGGTGTGCAATCCCAATCCCAATCTAATGTGATTAACCTCTAGGAGTATGAGGCACGTTTACATAAGATCCTTCTAACAAGATTTCTGTAATTAATTGATATGACCTCTCTACAGCAACCATTCTACCAATTCAATTTGTTAGTCTATTCCTTGCATTCCATGCCTAGGTCATAAGATTATTACTTTTAAAAAACGTTAAATGCCCTTAAGCCTAGAATTGATGGGATGATGCTTGTGACAATGAGCCTTTAGCTAAGATGAGACCACATATCTCTTCATTTAATGGTTACCATTTATCATCTTCTACTGTAAAATCTCACATTTAATGTCATTTGAAGGTAATATAATTTTACATACTCAACCAATGTTGCTCTCTCTTATCTTACTTTATAAACCATTTTTATCCTAAGCCCCAATATCTGAACACCTTCGTGACTCTTGTCATAAGCACGTCCCATACCCAAATATATTTATACAAATGATTGATTTGATTGTTAGAGTGAAAACAGCTGCCTTTACCACCTTTTGAGAAGGCTACATGTTGCTAACAATTTGTCCAAATGTATAGACAAAAGGCTACATGAATGTGTGTGGAGTCAGGATTTATTGACCATGTTACCCATAAAAAAAATCAAGGTTACCAATGTCCATATCTGATTATTTAGATAAGACTACATTATTCGTGTATGGCCTTATCTATTTGTCGCTATTCTTACAGGTAACAGCTTCTGAATAGTTACTGATCTCATTTCCTTTAATACTTTCTGCCACTAATAATCGGCAAAACCAAATTTTAGAGGTGGTCTATGTAGCCTTCTTACTTCTCTACATTTGAAACTCTAGTGTATCTAAATATATTCTCTAAAGTTCTCAACATATCCTCCACTGCCATTTGGTCTAATACATCCTCAAATATTTGGGGGTTTCTGAATCTTTCTCCAACTTCCTCAGAATGTTTTGTTATTTGTTGTGGTTTTACAAATTCAGCCGTTTGTTATTCTTCCATTTTTCTTAGTTGCTGAATTCTACGTGCATCTTGTCTTGGGATTCCATTTCCATATCTACTTTCACCTCTACCTCTCACCATGGCTACAATACTTGTCTGCGAAATAATCGTAATAAGGATTAGCCAATATCATTCATGAAACATGCTAAGAGTAATTCAGAAAAATAAAACTTATTGGTGTAGCTATGCCTTTTTGTACTCAGAGATCGTGTGCCTGGACAATCTACGAAATTACAAAAATCATGCTCTAATATCAATCTTTGTCACACCCCCTTTACATTAGCACACATATACATGTGTATAGAAATGAAAATAGACTACTCGACTTGGACATGTTGTTAGTGCATTATTTTTTTCCTTTAATTATGTCTTGAAACAATATCAAGGGATAAACATCTCCTCAATAAAATTTGTGCATACTCACATTATCACCTATAATATTCATATAATATATAAAGACTAAAGACTGACTCTATTCAAACATATTTGATTTGAGGTTACAAAAATATTTACAATACTATTTTAAAAAAAATCATATATACACAATCTAGGACTCCCAAAAAGTATAATACAAAACACTGTAGGACCAAAAGGACAGCCACAAAATAACCATATAGGTCGTTATCTATGTACATCGACTCTCAAAATCTTGTAAGAACTCCATAGTCAACCATGTCTTCTATATAGTTTTATGCTAACCTACAATGTAAGAACTATATAAGCTACCACTCAATGAGCAAAAAATCATGGAAGCCACGAATATGAATATGTGCCCATGCCAATTTCTTAGAAAACATTATGCTAGGGATGCATCATACTCAAATATTCATCAAAATGCACTCAAAATAATTTCATTTGAAAACTTTTCTTTTCATTGGGCCTTTGACCCCCACCTTCTATGAACCGAATAGAGCTCTACTTAGTAGCCAAAGAGTTTTCCCAAATACAAGTTGAAGGTCTCATTGAGCCAACTACTTTCCAATTGGCATGTCAAGCTTTTTATGTCAATAAGTGGAGTGAGCAAATTCATGGAAAAATGAGACATGTTATTGATTATAAGCCATCGAATCATTTCCTTGTTGATGGCAAGTTTTTTTTTTCCAAACAAAAGGATTGATTGCCAATTTATTCAAGGCTCGTGTATTTTCAAATTTTGATTTGAAGATGGGATTTTTGCAACTGCTAATCAATCTAGAAGAGAGGCAAAAGACATGATTTTGTATTCCAGACCATCACTACCGATGCATGTTATGCCATCCTCATTATTTCAGAAGGCGATTACAATGATTTTTCGTTCAATAATAGAGTCAGCATCAATCTATATTAATGATATTTTTCTTGATTTGAAAGATGATCCTTCTTCTCATTTATTATCTAAGTTCAAAAATTTGACAAAACAATTTGGGATCATGCTCTCTCAAAAAAGAATGGTTATCAATGTCTCTGAAATTGATTTCTTGGGAATGCACATCAAAGACAATCAGTATTTTCTAGAAACTCATGTTGGACAAGAACTCTTAGGATAAACACAAATATGTCAAATGTATGTTTTTAAATATAAAATTTATGCTCTCTCAAACTTCATTAAATTCGAAAAAACTTCAATAGCTCGACATCTTCATATCATTCAATGGTATACAAATTAGAGATGAATTTTCAAGTATTTGTTTACTTAATAATGAAACTATGCATACTATTCTTCACAATAATAAAAAAAAAAATTGGACTTAAAATTAGCAAAAAAATGTTAATACTTATCAAGTGCATTGAAAATCATTAAAAGCTCCAAAAGAACTAGTATTATTTATCGAATAATACAAAACTGTATATTGAAGATACATTTTTTCAGAAAATCCAGAAGGAATTTACTTAATTTTAAAGATATCAACTATAATGGATATGAAATTGAGATGATGCAAAAAATAATATTAAATACCATTGCATAACTTCTTTTGTATCTTGCTAGACATAGGTAAAAAAAATTCATGGCACTCCACTCTAGCATGTACTATGCATTCATAAAAATAACTAAATTAAACATTATTATGAACTACAACCATGTTTACCCAAAAAATTTATACTTTGACATGATGAACTAAGATACCTAGGAGTAGTAATGATGAACCGAATAATTAATAACTCACATGAACATCCACTAAAGAAAGGGAAAAAAAATAATGGTTATTCATGTGCTGCTTGTTTGTTAGTCATCATATTATTCACTCTAAAGATCAATGTTGACTTTACAAAATTATTTTAAAAAAAAAATCATGGAAATATATGAGAGCTTATACACCTACCATGTGGATTTTACTTTTTATAATTTTAATTGAATCTTCTATTAGATGGTCTCATGTCTATTACTTTCCACTAGAAATGTATCTTCGCTAGACTACTTATCTAAATTATAAATTTACGAGCTCAATTTATCAATTACTCTATCAAGACAATTTGTCTTGAGAATACTCATAAATTTTGATCATAATAACTTGATGATTATTGTATGGTAATAGGAATTGTCATTGAACATTCGACTTCTCATGTTCGTATTCAAAGCGGCTTAGTAGAGTCGTTTATCAAACATCTAAAATTCATTGTTAGACCATTATTTGTGAAAACAAAACTCATAGCTTCTATTTGGGATAATGTTATACTTCTTGATGCATCATTGGTTCATATAAAATCAATTGTTTATTATCCATACTCACCTTTATAACTTGCAATTGGTCATGAACAAGATATTTTTCACCCACCAGTTTTTGGTTGTGTTGTCCAAGTTCCAATCTCACTACCACAACCTACCAAAGATCTCACTACCACAACCTACCAAAGTGGTCTCCAATAAAGACTTGAAATTTATGTTGGTTTTGATTCACCATCCATCATTAGGTACCTTTAACCTTTAATGAATAATTCATATACTGCATATTTATAGATTATCATTTTATAAACTGACTGTCCCAACTTTTGGAAGGTCAATATCTATCTAAAAAAGAATAGGCTATAAGCGTTCCAAGCATGTAAAGAGATTTTACAATAATGAAAAGAAATTCCTTAGTTGAAAAATTAGAATAACATGACTAAATAAAAAAAATAAAATACTAGGAAAGATACAACCAGCCATAGATAAAAGAATGAGTTTTGATTGTCTTAGATATCCAACCATATATTTCCGTTCCCATATACCAATTCTCTAAGAGCCTGTTTGGGAGTGATTTTGAGAATTGATTTTTTGACCGTTGGAAGAAAAGTGGGGTCCACCTATGAGAGAAGAAGTCAAATATGATTGCTGAAATAGTGAAATAACGGTAAAACAAATCAGTTTTTTGGAGAAAAAATCTCTCCCAACATGCCCTAAATTTCAGCCCCATTGAATCTTTTGTGTCTTTTCTCATTCTCCGTAACTTTTTCTTCTTTATGTCGTCCCTCGTTTCTTCATTTAGGAAATTACACCTAGGCCTGTTTTAAAGTTTACATTTCATTAGTCAGATTTTAAGTTTAATCTTTCATAAATTAGGTTATAATTATTTATTTAACATTTATTAAGACATGTTATTAACTATCTCTCTACTATATCTCTCTATTAACTTTCTCTTTCATTCACACACAATGTAGCAATGGAGAAAAAAATATCTCGTGTCGTTTTAAAATAAATTTTCTAGTAGGACTCGAAAATAATTTGAATTATATATATTGTGTCACTACCCTAAACCTAATATTGATCATTTAGTAAATGAAATAGTCCATTTCTAGGTTTGTCGTCACATTAAAAGTCTAAAGGTTGAAGTGGTAATTCGACCTACTTATTTGCATAAAAGATTTACCTTGCCCACGAGTACTTTTAGAATTTAACGTAAGCTATCTTGGTCGAATATTTAAGTATTTAAAAAGTTGATGAAACGTATCAAATATTATACTCATTTTGTTGCTCATATTGAATAAAATAATTTGGGCTCAAGAAAAAATGATTTTGAACAATTTATATCCGAGTTATCTCGATAGAAAGAAAAGTAATCTAAATTTTCTATTTTATTGATATAAAAATAATAAAATAATAATAAGAAAATTTTTCATTTGAATTCCATAACAGTAACATTAACCTTAATTAACGTGAAGGTGCAATTTAAAATTTATAACCATAGCCAATAACGTTTACTTTATAATTGATTTAAAAATCCATTAACTCATGGTGGTTAATTCCAATTGCAATGAAACTATAACACCCCCAAATCTTGATACCTAAATTTGGAGATATTACCATTTAACTTCCTCTTGAAAATATAAATGCGGAAGTGATTACATACTTCTTTGACCAAAATGAATATCATTGACTTAAATTTCAAAATAATTTTTTGAGCTTAATAAAGTATAGAACAATTAAAAATAAATTTTCACTTTATTTCAAATCGAAATCAAATCTAAACTATATTGGTACCGAGTTCGTGACACCCCAAATCGTCATCTCGCATCATCTTTCCTTCATCATTTGAAAATGGAGAGGAATAATGTGGGATGAGCTAACACTCAGTAAGCAAACCTCATGCATGTGATGCATGCTCATGATATGCATATGAGTTACTTTAAAATAGAAACATTTCTCATTATGTATCCCCATTTTTTCATTTCTTTAAAAACGTAAATATTGACGTCGTGAGCTCACTTGATGTATCGTCAATAGCCAATCAGAATGTAGTGAGCAATTATTATTTGGAACCCGATCGAGTCCTACCGATAGTACCGCAAAGCGGTTAGCATTAACATTAACATTCATCATTCAATCGCAAAGCGGTTAACATTAACATTGAACATTAGTCAGGTGCGTCGGTCCCCCCACGCCCTATTTCCCACTCACACCTTCATGGTATAGACACACATCTCGTAACAAAAATATTTGGGATATATAACTTTAAACGTTCGTTCAGTCATGACATTTGAAAATCATTTTATTCCTTAAAGCTTCATGTATGCCTGTTGATGCATAGATATGCATGAAACATTCATGACATAAAACGTTAATTAAACATCAGGTTCACATAAGGGCAATTTAGATAACATGTTGATACATTTAATAATGTAATGTGCGCAAGAAAAATAAGCGGGGGTTTACTTACCTCGAATCCTTAGCGATTCACGTTTAGAATGACAAGTGAGGATGTCCTTAGCTGTCCACAAAAACTACGTGCCGATTATCGTATGTCATTACCATTCATTTAAAAAAATCTCAAAAATATTCTACACAATCAATCTTTATTCTATTAGGATAAACTAGGTACTGTTATTAGGACCAAACATGTAAAATAAAATGTGCTCCCAATCGTATTAAGAATTAAAAAAATAGTAGCGCCATGTATTTATTATTATTATTATTATTATTATTATTATTATTATTTGTTAGAAAATAATCATCCCCTTTTATTTATTTATTTTACTTTGCTATTGCAGGAATGACAACCTAAAGTGTAAAGGCACAAATATTGCAATAATATGAACTAATAAGAAACTTAATTTAATAAATCATGCAGTCTCAGGAAGTAATAGCTGAAACAAGATCTTTAATGCATAAATAAAGCACCCATATTCTTGTTTTCTTTTCTCAATTACTAAGACAGTTAATCTCTAAATTTCCATAATCCAAACTAAGAGAAAACGGAAATTGGTTGCAAACAAATAATAAAATTGCTTTCAAATGCAACTCATGATTTAAGAGAATGCTTTGATTTCAAATAAACCACATTTCATTTATATCCTCATACGAATAAAACTTTCACTCATTTAATCGTTCATTTGGGGGAATAAATTTCTAATTTTTAATTACTCGAAACCGAAGAACCCAATAACAAAACAAGTTATGCACCAACTTAAATTCAATTTATGCTGAAATGGATTTGCTTTAATATCAAATTATATGCATGTACACTATGCACCTACGTATGCTGTACAGAAAATGGGATAACCACTTAGTTCTATGATTTAACATTTATTGCAAAGGTATTAATATAGTTTGACTATGAGATGATAAGAAAACAAATTAAAAAGACTCACGTGGTTGAATCCAGTCATAGAAGATGAAGGAAAAGAAGAATATAGTAACATATGAGGCTTCACGTCAATTTTAATATGAATAAGTAAATAAAGATATATTTCATTTAAAAGTGCATAAGAATCTCTAATTCTAATTTTAAAGCATCAATTATGCGTAACAAATTGCTTCCATCAGGTAACTAAATACCTATCATTTGACGTAATTGGAGTACTGAAATAATTTGTTTGGTTTCTAATTATCGAGTCAATTAAGTTAAATAAAATCTAATTATTGGCAAACAAATAATTAATTAAGTACATCTATAATATACTTCTTAATTTGTTTCACCTTATTAAATTTAACTTTAATAGGCAAGAGATCGTCTAAGACGTTTGGGTACATCCCACTGCATAACATATAATTAGTCAAGACAACATTAAATTTATGAGTTAAGAATTAAATGTAAGGAAAAACATTTTAATTATCATATAAAGATGAACGTGTGGTGTTACGGAAACTGTTGCCTTTTCATTTGAAAGGAACCTACAATATTATAACTCCACCATTATGCACAAAATTAATATCCTACTCACCATTTGTTTTTACTCCCATTTGGTTACTGCAATTGACATCATTCTTTTATGTTTGAAAAACAATATCACAACTCCATTCCTGTACAAAATACACGTGAACTACATTATCATATTGCATTATAAAACAAAGTCTCCAATAACCTCAGAAGTCACATTTTCCCTCCCAAACTATTATACTCTTATGTAAAATTATTTTGCCCTTTTAACATAGAAACAAGGGACCTTTAAATTTGAAAAAAAAAAAAATGGAAGAAGAGGCTAAAGTACGCTGCATTTTATTTATTGTTGGACACGAAAGGATACTCAAACTCCAAGTATTTGAGGTAGGGGTGTTCTCGGTACTTTTGTAAGTGGTATAAGGAATTTGTTTTCATTTTGCATTAAACATATTATTGTGTCACTCATGAAGGAGGCACCGTTTGGTGGCTCAAATAAGAGAAAAAGATTGAAGGTGACACATTATTGTGTTGCTCATGAAGGAAGCACCATTTGGTGGTTCAAATAAGATAAAGAGATTGATGGCAACATAAATGACCAAAGTTTGCATTCTGAAAACATATATGTATTTTATCATTTACTCTAGTGCCTTCATACTAAGTATTACTTGTAGCACTCATCCCCAACTATAATCTCACAGGTTGATTCGATGCATGGCGATGGTTTGGCATAGTGGCAAGTGTTCGGTGATTTGAAAAACTTTCAACTTCCTAGTAAATTTTGCAATTCGTGTAAAATATTTTGATTGACTAGATGGCACTTTTAGAAACATTTAAACATCTATTTCGTCTAGTTTTATATACATTTCATGTCAACCATAATTTGAAACTGTTGGAATGACTATGCTTGAAGTTTATTTATTACTGAACTTAAAATTTAGATTCTGTCTTTCTAATTGAAAATGGTATAAATTGGGCTACGGTACATATTTTAGCCCCTGTTTGATCCTCATTAAATTAAATTATATTACATTCTATTTTTATCTCTCATATTTTCAACCACACAATCTTCTATAAAATAATATTACACGCAAATCGAAAACTTTTCATTCTTTTTCAACCACTCATTTTTCTAAAAAATACTATTCCCCCCATTTTCATTTTCAGGTAATGGGGATCAAATAGGGGCTTAAAGTAAAGTCAATGGCGTTTGAAAGGTCTATGAATCTTCTAATAGTAGCCTTTAAAATTACCTTAAAATATTAACTAGAGATAAAGTTATGCCCGTTTTAGTAAACTGCACCATGTCGAATCTGAGTTTTCTATCTAGCATATTCGAGCAATATTTTCGTACTTCAAATGTTATCGTTGAAACCTCAAATTTTTATATGTGGTACATATATGAATGTTTTAGTCTCATTAAAAGTTTCAAAATTTTTAGTAGACATTGACTAGAGCAAACATATTTTCCTTTCGCTGTTGTTCAAACCGTATTTGCTTAATTATCTCCAATGCTTTCAAAAAATCAAATTTTGCTATAATTGCCTAAGTTTAATAACTACCTACCATTATATTTTTATATGTTTCAGAAAAAAAAAAAAGAAACCAAAAACTTTCTGATTTACAAAATATTTTGGTTAACATCAAAGGGGGTCGAACCAAAGAAAGATCGATTATTTTTAACGCTTCGGATTTCGAGAATTCGGGGTGTTACACACAACATTCCATATCTCTCTACTCTATCATTCTATTGATTTTTCTCTCTCTATTCTATCTATCCATTCACTTTTCTCTCTCTATCACCGCACATCATCCAAAACATCTCTACGTATTCACTTTCTCTCTCTACTCTATCTCTTATTTAGTTTTCTCTATTTACACTCTCTATTTTTGTAATTGAAATCAGGTGACGATGGTGTTTGGTGGGAAGTGTGGTATTGGTACTGGTGGAATGTGATGATGGTAGTATGATGAACCTAGGGTGGGAATCAAGCAGTAATGATGATGCTTTTGTTGATGTATAATGGTAGTGTATGGAGGTGTGTGTACGATGGTGACGATGGTAGTGAAGTAGATCTGGGATGAGGTGGGGTACAAGCAACACTTTTGGTAATGATTGCTAAAATCTATGGTGTTGGTGTACAATGGTGATGCTGGCATATGTGGTGATAGTGATATTGTAGATCTCTGGTCGGGTACAGGCAATGGTCATGATGGTTGGTGCTATCTTTGGTGGTGGTGGTGGTGGTGCGGTTATGATGGTGTGGAAAGGTGACAATAGTTGATGGTGGAAGTGGTGGTGGTGGTGGGAAGATGACAGTAGTTGTTGAAGGTCGTGGTGATGCATTTTGTGGTAGGTCATGGATCTAAGGCGACGACACACTTTGGGCAGTGCATTTGGTGGTAGAACATGGTAGTGCAGGTTTGGGAGATATAGGGTAATTTGAAACCATTTTATTGGGTAATTGTGACAAGTTAGTTTGAGAATTTGTAGGGAAATAAGTTGAGACCAATTAATTATTGCAAGAAAAAAGTTGTGACCGATTCATTTGATAAATTGTAAAACTTTCGAAAATTTATGATCATTTAATTTGATAATTTGTGACCAATATATAAGTTATGACCTATAAATTTTATAATTTGTCATCGAAAATTAAGTTGTGATCAATTAATTTCTAACCCCTTAATTTGATAATTTGTGAACTAGAAATAAAGCTTAACCAATTAATTTGATAAATTGTGATGGATAAATATGTTGTGACCTGTAAAATTTGTGAATTATGACTAAGAAAATTGTATATTTAAATCTAGGTAGTTTTACATTTTTCCTTTGTGAATATTACATTGGGATGGGTTTTTAAAAATTGTATTTTGAAAATCAGATTTAAAACTTACTTATCAATAAATCCATTGATAATTTAACTATTAATATTAATAATAATACTATAAGATTAATTAATCTACCCATCCCTATCGCTTTATTTCATATTTTTCTTTTTCACTGGCATCAAAACGGTGACGTCACTGTGAGCGTTGGCTCAATGGCAAATTAAGCGCCAATCTACACGATGCCAAATTGCCGCTACCGTACATAACACCACTGAGTTCGCTGCTATGCACAGTGATCTAAGCACGTGACACTCAGTTATCCACTTAGCAGCGCTCTAAGTACCATGCGCAACAGCGCACGTCGTCGCCATTATGGTTTTGTGGTAGTTTTAAGACAATTTTGTAGTAGTTTTTGAGGTAGTTTTATGGTTGTGGTGGTGTCAATGCTAGTGATGGTCACATGTTCATAGAGTGTATGTCAAATGCTATGTTGATATCTCGTAGTGGTGACAGATCACAGGTCAATATGCATAAATCACAAGTAAATGTCCACAGTCACAGATCAAATAGAACTAATCATAGATCATGTTCATGTGTCACGAATCACACTTCACATGTCATAGGTTAAAAAAAAAATTGGTTATAGGTAATATTAAGAGGTGACAGATCAATATCAACATGTTACATATTGTATGTCACAAGTCTTTGTAGACTGATAGCTATACAGATTCAAGTTCACAAGCCAAGGTTCATATGTTACAGGTCATATGTAACAGTTCACAAGTGATGTCATATTGCATAGATATCACAAATCTAAGAGACCTGGTCATAGGTCATTGGATCAATTTCATATGTAATAGATTACAAGTCATAAATCATAGTGCATAAGTCACAGCTCACAAGTTCAAGAAAACTGGTCGCAGGTTATTAATTTCTTTGAGCTCGGTTGTTACCGCCGCCTTCAAAAATTCTGAGACATGATGCCAACAATTTCCAATTTTTAACCATAATCATCTATCGGGTTTCAATCAACCAGATTTCGACGGTAAGTGTCGAAGTTATTTGCTCCAACGAGTCCTCTATAGATTCTCTCTTTGTTTGATTTTCTAATACTCAGTGACTACAATTTCCAATTTGTGACCTTAATTGTCCGACGAATTTCAATTAATCAGATTCCGACGGTGAGAATCGAAGTTATTTGCTTTGACAAGTTATCTGTAGACTCTATCTTTGTTTGATCTTCTAATATACTATGACGATAACTTCCAATTTCTAACCTTAATTGTCAAATTATTTTCAATCAACCAGATTCTGGCAGTGGTAATTGAGAGTAGGATAGATCTCTATGGTTTTTCCCTTCTATTGCATGATTTGAGATCGTAACTGAATGCTTGATTTTAAAAATCTAACTTAGTAGAATAAAATTTTTATTTGTCCCCTAACTTTTGAAATATTAAACAAATTAAAAAAAAATTGAAATGGGTATAATTAAAGCCTGATATATAAATTGTTCCCTTTTCCTTTTAAAAAATTCATATCAAGTAACCCATGTATAAGCAAAACCAAAAACTTTGGTTCATTAATCCATGGAATGGAATGGCCTCATTTGTCTTCAATCTATTTTATTATTTGAAAATCACAAGAGGTTGTCAATTGGTGAATTTATTCTTGTATGCATAATATGAAAAATATTATCTATGATTCCAATTATATATTGTATGGTTCAATTTGATCATGATTCAAATGACACATTAATAAACATTAATATTTAAAAAAATAACTAACACTTTTTGTTGACCTCATTTTCAGTTAGGACCACGCGGGCAACAGATGTCGAACTCATTCGCGTACACGTAAACTGTCCCAAGACGCTAGGACAAACTAATGGTCAAGAGCTCTCCAGAAAATAAGGTGTGGGGGCAACTTTTCAATAAGAGACAAAACATTTTCGGAATCGGACGATATATTTACAAAAATGATTGTACAGTAATTACCAATGGCAATGAACTAATATGAAGTAAATGCAATTATTGTCCAAGAGAGGAAATGAAGAGTAGTATTTAGTATTCAAAGTTGCATTAGTCTTAAAAGGGTTACATGGAAGAGTATTTATAGTGGTGCAAGCGAAATGGTAGCCCTTGGATGAAGGTACACGTGGCCTCATTTCTTTATTTCAAACATCTAATCCTAGGCATCACTCTTTGACTTGCTAGCTTGCTATACATTTATTATACAAGCAGAGCCGCCACTTTGTTAATGAGACTTAACACTTACACTCATGACAAACGTCCATCAGTCATTTGAATAAGATTTCTATGTAGAAGAAGATCATTTGGAATAAGTGATAATGAAAGATGCTTGAAGGCTTCTGCCTTAGCAATATGGGCCTCGGAGGACTCTACCTCGATGAATGGACTTCAACTTTAGCCAGATTGTAAAGTAGCTTGGCATAGCACCTTGGCCAAAATACAGGATGATTCGGGTTTAAGTAGCCCAATAATTATAGTGGGTTGGCCACGTGGAGCCACATGTGGCAAAGCGTAACAATAGTCCCCATAAGTCCATGTATAATTATTTATGTCATGTGCGGACTTCAGTGTTAAGTAGTGTAAAGTTTTTTTTAAAAAAAAAATTAAACCGAATAATAGTCCCTCAAGTCCAAGTATGAATATTTATATCATGATTGGAGTTAAAATCTGATCATGTTGTGTTGTACAATAGAAGTACCTGAAAAATGATAGCTGAATTTGACTCCGAGCCGAGGTAGGAGAATGCTAAAATGTCGAGGCTCGTAAGGTTTATTATGGCTAAATTTGATTTGAAGTCGAGGCAAAAATGGCTGAACCGTCGAGGCTTCTTTTGTTTGGTAGTGAATTTTTATTTTCAGGTCAACGCAAAGAAATACTGAACTGTCGAGGCTCGTATCTTTATAATGGCTTAAATTGATTTCAAGTCGAGGTAGGAAATTGTTGATCTGCCGAGGCTTTTTATCTGGATGATTATCTCAATATTTGTGCCAATAATTTGATATTTTTACACGTTACCAAGGAGAAGTAGTCGAATTGCTTCAACTTCCAATGCACATACGGCCGTAGCATTCAATACGCAATGATGGTTATGATTTTAAATTCTGAGGTAGATGCACCTGAGATGGCACATAGGAGTCACTCGTTAATCTGAGGCGTTGGTATGAACAACCGTTTGAATTCTACACCTCAGATGCAATGAGAAATCGACGGCTCGATTGAATGGGACATAATCTAATGGATGAGTTTCATTTTTCCTTCATATAAAAGGCAGATCAAGCTATTATTAAACCATTACTGTTGCAAATTTTCTCTGAGTTGTTCAAGTAATCCAAACTTTCCAGCCACTCTTCCACTTTCCAGCGATTTTTCATCTTTAGAGTCTTTTCCGTTTAGGTATTATTCTTTAGATTCATTGTTGTTGTCTTCATTTTCATCATCGTCAATAGATTTTGGATCTAGTGCTAGTGAGAGGGTTATGGTAGCTAGGTATAATGAGAAAGAGGTACTTGGGAGGGTTCAAGGCGAGTTTCTAGGCCATAAGTGAGGGTCCCATAGACTACGAGGTAGGTTGGGGAGTCTCAAACATTCCTTCTACAATGACCTCTGCTAAACTCGTTAGCCTTAGGGAACAATACTATATACCCCATTATATAGTACTCCTTATCCCCGAGGCCCACGAACGCACCTATTATCTGAGGCTGGGATGTATGGCCATTAGTGAATTCATGTTTAAAGTAGAAATGTGTTTGCCGTTACACTCCTTCTTCAAAGCAGTGCTTCGATGCTTCATATTAGATCCTACCCAATTTTTTCGAACGAGTGGAGCCAACTGCTTGGGGCATACTTCCTATAGGGAGAAGTTTTCCTTGGTGAGGACATGCCTCTGCATGTCCTTCAAACCATTTTCCAACCCCGGGTATTGGGAAAGGACGAGTCTAAGTGTGACACCGGAGTCCTAAAACTCGAGGGCCATAAAAGATAATACATAAAAGAGAACTTATTTAAGATTCATTTCATAAGTTGAGAAAGTCAACAAAAAAAGTACTTGTTCATGCTACTTAAAATAATCAATTCGAAAGGAAAATGCATAAAACTTCAAAATTTATTTCCACCATCACGGCCAAGTCCAAGCTTCAATATTCCCAATGCTTAGTTACCTAAAAGGGGGAAAAACATAAGGGTGAGAAAATCTTAATAAGCATATACGTGTTCATAAGTTTCTAATCATATAACATTTGGAATCATAGAACTTGCATAAAGGAGACAAAAAAATATACCGAATTTAGGTGGTATGAGTTTTACGTGCGTAGCGCTACAAGAACTCCAGTCCGAAACTTAGACATACATATGGACCCATAGACATATTTCCAAAAGTGCAGTGTAACAACATGTACATACTTACAGTTGTGTGGGAAAATAAAGGCAATAAAAGAAATTGGCTTGTTTGGTTTCCACTCCAAAGTTTTCTTGAACAGCGTGAGTACTAAATATTTTTGTAATATGAAATATGCTTGTGTGTAAGATGGGTTGTGAGAGAGGAGAAAAAGTGAGGTGTAAATTTCTTGAAAAATCATGCACCTATTTATAATACGCTGATGATGCATAGGATAAATCTCATAATTTATTTAAATAAATTTAAATACTTAATGATATCTTAATATCCAACAAAATTTGTGATAATATTGAATAATCATAATATCTAATAGAATTTGTGATAATATTGAATATTTAAAAATAACCATAATATCTAAAATTTGGATAATGTTGAATACTTAAAAATAATTGAACACTTAAAAATAATCGTAATATCTAACAGAATCTGTGATAATGTTGATTATTTAAAATAATCATAACATTTAATCGAATTTATTTAATTAAATTTATCAAAATATCTTAAAGATTCTATCACTATGATATTCAAATATTTAAGCTTTAATCCTTAAAATATTAGACATTAACCAACTAGGTCCTAAACTATACCGTCTACATGATAAGGCTCTAAATTTTTATATAATGACTAATTTCGAGGTATGAGGTGTCACAATCTACCCTCCTTAAATAAATTTCGTACTCGAAATTTACCTCAATTGTTGTCAGCAAAAAGTTGGGGATACTTGGATCGTAATACCCCTTCGTGTTCCCAAGTGGCTTCTTCTACTGAATGGTGTTGCCATAACACTTTAACAAGTGGTATTTCTTTACTGTGAAGCTTCTGTACTTTCTGGGCTATGATGCTTAATGGTGCTTCTTCATAACTCAGATTTGGCTAAATATCTAATGGTTGGTGTCCAATCACATGAGTTGGGTCATGAACATACTTTCTGAGCATTGATATATGAAAGACATCGTGTAACGCTAAAAGCTCTGGTGGCAAAGCTAATTGGTACGTAACATTTCCAAGTCACTATAAAATTTCAAAAGGGCCAATGTACCTTGGTCTGAGCTTACCTTTCTTACTAAAGCGTAAGACTCCTTTCATCGGTACAACCTTGAAGAAATACCTTGTCACCTATTATAAATTGTGGATCTTTTCTTCTTCTATCTGCATAATTCTTCTATCTATTCTAAGCCATTTTCATGCTAGCTCGAATTTTCTCGATAGCCCACACTGCCTGTTCAATGATCTCTAGCCCCAAAAATTTTCGCTCTTCAACCTCATCCCAACTAAGCCATACAATGCCTCATATGGTGCAATGCCAATTGAGGCGTGATAACTGTTGTTGTATGCGAACTCAATCAAGGGTAAATGTTTCTCCCAATGTCCCACAAACTCAAGGATACATGTTCGAAGCATATCCTCAAGCGTTTGAATCGTTCACTCAGACTGGCCATCTGTTTGGGGATGAAAAGTCGTACTAAATTTTAGCTTAGTTCCCATAGCTCGGTGTAAACTTTTCCAAAAATTCGATGTGAACCTTGGATCTCTATCTGATATGATTGAAATTGGGATACCATATAGCCTCACTATTTCCTTAACATATAACTGTGCAAATTGATCCATAGAAAATGTCATGCGAACAGGTAAGAAATGAGCTGACTTGGTTAATCGATCGGTAATTACCCAAATAGCCTCATGTCCTCTCACTGACTTTGGAAATGCTACAACAAAGTCCATCATCACATGTTCCCACTTCCATTCCGGAACCTCCAACAGCTGCAGCAACCCTGATGGTCGCTGATGTTCGGCTTTCACCTGTTGACATATTAGACATTTCTCCACATATTTAGCTATATCTTCTTTCATATTTTTCCACCAAAACACCACTTTTAGGTCACGATACATCTTTGTACCTCCTGGATGTACCGAATAAGGATTAGAGTGGGCTTCTTCTAAAATTTCAATTTTCAATTCCTCGAGGTCTAGTACACACAGGCATCATTGATAATATAATGCTTTATCCTCAGCTATGGTAAAATCTTTCCTCTTTTTTTTGTGTCGATCTCAACTTTGATAAACTCCAAGAATTGATCACTCTTTTAATGATTCTTATCCGATCACGGAGAGTCGGTCAAACTATAAGTGCTACATTCGAGAAATAGAATCGAGGGAAGGTGTAGCTACCATTTCAAGACTTAATTTCTCAAATTCTTTCCATAAAGGCCTTTGTATTGTAAACATCACCACTTGTCCCATTGTCTTTCTACTCAAGGCATCAGCTACTACATTCGCCTCGCTCGGGTGGTAATGATTTTACCAATTAAAGCCATCTCCTCTGTCTCAAGTTCAACTCTTTCTGAGTGAAGATGTACTTAAGGCTCTTGTGATCTGTATAGATGTCACACTTTCCTCCATAAAGATAGTGCCTCCAAATTTTCAAAGCATGAACTACTGCAGCTAGTTCTAGGTCATATGTAGGATAATTCTGCACATGAGGTTTCAACTCCCTCAATGTATAAGAAACTACCTTGCCTTGTTGCATCAAAACACATCCAATACCTTACTTGGATGCATCACTGTAGATAACGAAACCGTCTGATCCTTCATGTATGGTTAACAATGGTGCATTGACTAATCTTCTTTTCAACTCTTCAAAACAATGTTCACATCTTTCCATCCATTCAAACTTTATACCCTTGCGAGTCAACTATGTTTATGGTCCGAATGCTAAACACACAAAGCTGTAAATCTCTCCAACATTAATTGGCCTAGAGCAATTCAATATCGCATCTACTTTACTGGGGTCTAGCTCTATTCCTTGTGATGTGACCACATGTCCAAGAAATACCAACCGTTTCAAGCAAAATTCACACTTCTTGAATTTTGCCAAAAAGCATTTCTTTTCTCAAGATCCCTAACACAATTCTCAGATGTGTTTCTTATTTTTCTTCACTTTGAGAGCAGAACAAGATGTCATCAATGAAAATGATGACATGTCCAACTATTCGTGGAAAACTCGATTCATCAAGTCCATGAAAACTCCAGGAGCATTTGTTAAGCCAAATGGCATAACTAGAAACTCGTAGTGACCGTATCAAGTTCTAAAGGCAGTCTTTGAGATATCACTGGGTTTGACCTTCAACTGGTGATATCCTGACCTCAAATCGATCTTTGAAAATACTTTGGCCCCTCGTAATTGGTCAAACAAGTCTTTGATTCTAGGTAGTGGATACTTATTCTTAATAGTAATTTTGTTTAGTTCTCGATAATCAATACACATTCTCATTGTCTCATCCTTTTTCTTGACAAATAACACTGGCGCTCCGTACGGTGATACACTGGGTCGAATGAATCCTTTTTTCAATAACTCCTCTAATTGGGCTTTCAGTTCCTATAATTCCTTTGATGCCATCCTATAAGGAGCTTTAGAAATGGGCGCGGAGCCAGGAACCAGATCAATCGTGAACTGGTTACCAATTCTCGTTCTGGCAGCATTTTATCCAAATCATCAGAAAAGACATCAATAAACTTCTGTACCACCTTAACATCACTTACCTTTAGCTTTTCATCTTCCTTAGCTACTATTGACATCAAGAATCCCCTACAACCTTCTGACTTCAAGAGTTTTCTAGCCTTCAATGCTGAAATAATACGGGGTAGGGACTTTGTCTTGGTTA
Source organism: Olea europaea var. sylvestris (assembly GCF_002742605.1). Classification (NCBI taxonomy): domain Eukaryota; kingdom Viridiplantae; phylum Streptophyta; class Magnoliopsida; order Lamiales; family Oleaceae; genus Olea; species Olea europaea. Next base: position 405,522 of record NW_019263417.1, read on the forward strand.
CTGAAAGGCAAAGTTCTATATCTCTAGGCTGCTTAACGATGACTTTCCTTTCAAAACATAAAATAGTTGCGTGATTCTTGGAAAGCCAGTCCATTCCCAAAATCATGTCGAACACTTGCATGTTCACGACATATAAGTTCGTCTCTAAGGATTTACCATCAATCTCTAACTTAGCTATCTTCATTATACGATCTGCACCTAACACTTCTCCTGAGGGCATAGAAACTTCGAAGGGAGTACTTACATGTTCACTAGGTGCATTAAGTTTGCTCACAGAGCAAAGCCAGAATCAATCAAAACATAGTAGGGGTTCGAGATATAAGGATGTTACCCGCTAAGACGTTACAGTCCTGCCCTTTTCTCTGCTCTGCGAGTACATATACTCTAGCTTGGCCTCTAGGGAGATTCCCAGGATTTTGATATTGTTGTTGCTTCTTCTTCTGTCCCTTAGGGCATATTTTTGCCATATGTCCTGTTTCACCATAGTTGAAGCATACACCTGTACCCATGAGACAAGCTCCAACATGACGCTTTTGGCACTTCCCGCAAACTGGATACAGTTGATAATTGTTTATACTTGGGTCTCCTCTATACTTCTTTACATAATTCTATTTTACTTTTCCCTTATAGTCCTCCCATTTTTCCTTTTTCTGGTGGTACATTCTGCTTGTTCTTCCCACTAGTATGACGCTTGAAATTTGCTAATTGTGCTCTTGCTAACACTTCATGGTTCCTAGTTGAAGTACTACCGATGCCTGCCTTAGATCATCTCTCAACCCTTCTTCAAAACATCTTGCCTGTTTTCCTCAGTGTCCACTTGGTTAGGGGCATAATGGGATAACTCTTCAAATTTTCGCTCATACTCAGTTAAAGACATTGACCCTTGAACTAAATTGAGAAATTCTCTCTCCTTCTGATTGCAGATACTTGTGGGGGTAGTACTTTCTTAGGAATTGTTCCATTAATTCATTCCACGTCTAGATGTGTCAGCGGGCCATCGACCTTGAGGTTGAGTCCCACCAACGCATGGCACATTTCTTAAGCATAAATGTTGTACAAATAACTTTCTTAGAGTCAGGGTAGTTAATGAGATAAAAAATTCTTTCTATTCCGACCAACCAATTCTCTGCTTCCAATGGATCTATACCACCCTCAAAGGTTGGGTGTTGTTGTTTTCTGAAAAGATCTACCACAACAGCAGCAGTATTCTTGGTGTCCTTTGCCACCATTGGTACTTGAGGTTGAGGTGGCTGCACTGGTAGTGGTGGTGGTGCTTGTTGCGGTGTCATCGTCTCTTGGATGAACGTACGTATCATAGTGAGAAATTGTTGTGCAAACTGTGGGTCAACACTATTAGGTTGGGATTGCTAAGATATTTGGGACTATTTGTCATTGTATGCTCTCCTACCTCGGGGTGCCATAGCGTTAGCAAATAATATTGCAATAAGTAATAAACTGAAAGGAAAAGCTAGTGTATTTTATTCATAGAATTTTCATAATTTCATAAAGGTACATAGGGCATACCGGACGGCTAAGCAAAAGAAAAATCTACTAGGAAAAAGGATCCGCAAGGTATACCAAGCATCCATGCAAACATAAAAAATCATATACTAGAGCAAGAATCTAAACATAAGACTATAATCTAATAGTTTTTCCTAGTGCTCTCATCATGGCTTGGTTCTGGGTCCTCCGAAGGGTCTTCTTCCTCCCTCTAGGCACATACTCTATTATGTTGCCCTCACTGTCTACCTCTAGTATTTCCTCATGACCATTCCCATTGGGCATAATAGGAGGTTGACGTCGACAATTGTCTGGTTCGTACCCTTCAGGCCTCTCAATAACTCTATAATCCTCACTATTGATCCTCCATTTTTCTCTAAAGCTCTTAATAAGGTGTTCAACAGATATTTGTCAATCATACATTTCATCAAATCGTTCCACGAAGTCTTTCCAATATCAGGTAAAGGTTCTAAGTAGTAGAAAAAATGCCTCATCTCTGTTAAATTCGTGTCCATTTAATCAAGCCCCTCGATAAATGGCCTTAATAGTATCCAAATGCTCTACGCGGTTGTGGCTTGGGTTCCTTGTATAAAATCTATGGAGGTACAAGAACCTTGATCGATTCTGTTTCTTAATCATCTCTCTTCTTGTTTGGACTGGACCTCTAGCCATTTATGAAAGGCATAAAAGGCTTACTTAATATCATTATTCTTATTCAGAATTTTCAAGAGAGTAAACTTACTCAATTTAGAAGTTTTGAAGTTTTCCTAAAATGAAAATTTCTAAAATTGGATATATATATATATATATATATATATATATATATATTTGATGGGCTTTCTAACAATAGAAGTTTCGTAAGGTAGGAACTTCTTGAAATATATGACTTTTAAAGTGGAATGTTCTTAAGAGTTTCTAAAAATAAGTTTTATAAAGGTGGAGTTGTAATATTATTTTTCGTTCTATTGATTTGAAAATCGCTTAACTGAGTGGTGTGTGTGTGTGTGTATTTAATTAGACTATTATTTATTTAAGAGATATTCTAAGGTCAACTATTCTCATGGATTGATAACTTTTCTAACAAAATCATTAGCCTAAAATCATATAATATCATAAAATTTTCAATTTCGTAACTTACAATATTAACAATAAACATATATTCATAAAATCACACTTTTTTTTTTATCCATGCTTGCTATATTGCTATCGTCGAAAAAAAATAAAATCATGATCTCTATTTTTTAGATGGCAAAGAACAAATACTTATTCATTCATGATAATCACATAAATTCTTAACAATTTAGCATGACATTTAATGTAAATAAATTACGCATATTTTTCTACCTGATTGAGAGACTGAGGTTTGGACGATTGTCATTGTTCGTGGTGAACTTTTTAAACTTGTAACCAATAAATCTTTATCTTACTAGTAGTTATTTTAATACAATAACTAAAATAATAACTTATTGGTTCAAAATAATAACTATAACTTAAAAATTATTATTTTTTCATTTATAAAAAAAATTGTGATCAGTAACTCGAGTCAATGTTCATTGACGTGAACATTTTTTTTTACAGTCTACAGAATTGATTTTATAACTCTGGGCTCTAATACCACTTTGTGACACCTGAGTCCTAAAACCCGAGGGCCATAAAAAATAATACATAAAAGAGAACTTATTTAAGATTCATTTCATAAATTGAGAAAGTCAACAAAAAAAGTACTTGTTTATGCTACTTAAAATAATCAATTCGAAAGGAAAATGCATAAAACTTCAAAATTTATTTCCACCACCACGACCAAGTCCAAGCTTCAATCTTCCCAATGCTTAGTTACCTGAAAGGGGGAAAAATTTATGTGAGAAAATCTCAATAAACATATATGTGTTCATAAGTTTCTAATCACATAAAGTTTGGAATCATAGAACTTGCATAAAGAAGACATGAAACTATACCGAACTTAGGTGGTATGAGTTTTATGTGTGTAGCGCTACGAGAACTCTGATCCAAAACTTAGAACATACATATGGACCCATAAACATATTTTCAAAAGTACAGCATAACAATAGGTATATACTTACAGTTGTGTGGAAAAATAAAGGCAATCAACGAAATTGGCTTGCTTGGTTTCCACTCCAAAGTTTTCTTGAACAGCATAAGTACTAAAGATTTTTGTAATATGAAATATGTTGTGTGTAAGATGGGTGTGAGAGAGAAGAGAAAATGGGAGGTGTGAATTTCTTGAAATTCATGCACCTATTTATAGTATGCTGATGATGCATAGGATAAATCTCATAATTTATTTAAATAAATTTAAATACTTAAAGATAATCTTAATATCCAACAAAATTTGTGATAATGTTGAATAATCATAATATCTAATAGAATTTGTGATAATATTGAATTTTTAAAAATAACCATAATATCTAAAATTTGGATAATGTTAAATACTTAAAAATAATCATAATATCTAATAGAATCTATGATAATGTTGAATATTTAAAAATAATCATAATGTCTAGTCAAATTTATTTATTTAAACTTATCAAAATATCTTAGAGATTCTATCACTTTGAGATTCAAATATTTGAGTTTTAATCCCTAAAATATTAGACATTAACCAATTAGTTCCTAAACTATACCGTCTACGTGATAAGGCTCTAAATTTTAATATAATGATTAATTTTGAGGTATGAGGTGTCACAATGGGAATGGTCACGAGGAAATTTTTGTAATTACTCGGGTCTCTGTACCCAAACTGTTAGCTTACGTACTGTCTGCTTTGAATGGGCCTTACACCCACTTACCCCTCACAGCTTTCTGTCGCGTTCCTCAGGATTCGAACTCATAACATTTCCCTTAAGTAAAACTTAAGTTAAATCCTGGTACCAATTGGGCAACTTAAGTTTTACTTAAGGGAAAGGTTACGAGTTTGAATCTTGGGGAACGCGACAAAAAGTCGTGAGGGGTAAGTGGGCGCCCATCCAAAACGGACAGTACGTAAGCTAACGGCTTGGATACAGAGACCCGGGTCGTTACACTAAGGGGTGGCACTACTTGACCTCTTAGGGAGCTCATGCTCTCCTTATAGTAGGTCTTCCCTTCTCCATCAAGGGGTAGAAGGAGTCATGGTTTTGGGTTAAGGGGAGTGGTAAATGGTTGAGGGAGATTCCACCCTAGCTTGCATTGTACCAAGCCAATATTCTTGAGCCTGTGAGTCCTTAGCCATATCTTGATTTATTTTCTATTTATTAGCTATAATTAATGATCTATTGTTCCCTTGCAGATTCCGATTCATGCTTTGAACTTCACGAAGTAGAATGGGATGCGATCGAGGACATCTACAAGCATCCTTTGAAGCTAGGCATTTTGACCACCTCATTGACAGAAGCCGTTATTTCATAGATTTTGGACTAATGGCCTCCAAGGGTGAGAAGCGTTCATACTTGCTTTATTTCAGTTTGTTGTCATTGGTTTCTAAGTGTTGTTTCTATTGCTGCCCGTAGACAAGTTCAAGAAGAATTTATTTCAGTTTGTTGTCATTGGTTTCTAAGAGTTGTTTCTATTGCTGCCCGTAGACAAGTTCAAGAAGAATGAGTATCCTACTTCGAACATGGTCTCTGTCCTCAAGGCCACCTCGACAATGAGTGCCAAGGCTTTGAAGACTTCATCGAGTGGTGCCAAACATCTGCGAGGTAAACTAGAGTGCCACAACAAAGAAAGTGTCGATAAGGGTACAAATGAGGCACCCCTAGAGCTGAAAAGAGCAAAAGTGACAAAGGCAATAGGTTGGCTAAAGAGCCGTCAAAGAGGAAGAGGCTGTCGTAGAGCAACTACAGCTCTAACAAATTCAAAACTATAGTTGATCATCCTCTGAAGCCAACAGCACCTCTAACTCCCAAAGTCATAGAGGTTGCAATGAAGGTGGTAAAGGTAGAGGCACTATGCTGGGCCAATGAAGAGGCCAGAAGAGAAAAGGAGGAGCGAGCCTCGGAGGTCCTGAAAAAGTCCCAACTGTGAAGACCTCAAAAAAAAAAAAAAAAAAAAAAAAAAAAAAAGCCCCAGCAGTGCTGCCACAGGTGGTCCATATAGCAAATGCCAATTTCTACAAGTTTTAGACTGAATAGTAGCAGTTGCATGTGTCCACCTGTGATGCGGTGGACATCACTACGACGTTGGTGAGCCAAAGTGCCAAGCCTTTGGAATGGCCCTGGAATGTCAGGTTGCTTTGGCTGATATTCAGTTAAAGATAAATTATCAGTAGACAAGTTAGCTATTGCTGAGGAAGAAATAAAGAAGTTAAGGGCTGAATGTGAGACAACAAGGTCTAAAAAGATAGAGGACGCTACTAAGCTGGATGTTGCTCTTGTAGAGATAGAGGCTTTGAAGAAGGAAGTTAACGAATCCCAATGCAAGGTCGTCTCTCTGACGAAAAAGGTCAAAACCTCAATCAATCATCAAAAGTCGACATCGAAAGCTCTGGAGTAGGCTAACTTGTAACTTCAAGGGGCTAGGGATGCCAACCAACTTTTGGAAGCTCTAGTGAAGTATTACTTGCATAAGGCCCACAGGTTGAAAACTGAGCTCCCTCTGGTGAGGGAATAGGTGGTGAAGAATTACATTGCTAATTTTTATCTCACGGAGGAGTATCAGAGCTTTGCTACCTACTAGAGAAAGTTTGGCTAAACTGAAGTGGTGGAGAAGGTAGAGGTGCTTTTTTCAAATCTGAACACAGCAGAGCTAAGGGTAGAATATTTGGAGTAGGTGCCTCAGGCCGGTGCAGAGAAGGCAGTAGAGTAAGAGACTGTTATAAAAGAACCTTCCAATGAAATTGTCACCTAAGCGCCTACTATGAAAGCATCAGGCCTTAGACACCTGTCTCGTAATGTGGTTGCTTGAGTTTTTTTTTTTTAATTTGCACTAGCTACGGTCCTCAACTTGTAATAACAATTGTACACCAATAGAATGAATTTTCTTAAATATTTTGTGTTCAATTTTTACATTTATACTTGACTTTCGTAAATGCCAAGTTCAAGCACATGATAACTAAGTTAAATAATAAGCAATTACCTTACTTGCGTTCAAAGAATTCACATTGGGCTAACAATGCATATGGTCTTTCAATTGGAATACTTAACCTTTTCAATCAAACATAGCAACTTTGCAAGTAGTTGGGATCTAAAATTGTAATTGCCTTTATGCTTTTTGATCAATAATGACTTCGAATAATTAATACCAATTAACAGAATGGGATGTCGCATGGTCCATGGGATAGGAAAGTGACCCTCTCACATGGTGGATGGTTTATCTATGCAAAGGCTTCTCATTTGACATTCAGATTCATCAAACAAGAGATGTGATGTACGCCTCAAAGTCCAAACGAGGTGACCCTTTTTTGAGGTCAAAGCCTCTTCTCCGAGGCACCACGCTTCCTCGTATGGTGGATAGTTGATCCATGCTAAGGCTTTTCATTTGATGTTCAATTTCGTCAATCAAGACATGTGATGTACGTTTCAGAGTTCAAACGAGGTGACCCTCTTTTGAGGTCAAACCCTCTCCTCCGAGGCTCTCACGCTTCCTCGCATGGTAGATGGTTCGTCCATATAATGGCTTCTCATTTGACATTCAGCTTCGTCAAACAAGGTATGTGATGTATGCCTTGGAGTTTAAATGAGGTAACCCTCTTTTGAGGTCAAACCCTCTCCTCCGAGGTACTCATACTTCCTCGCATGGTAGATGGTTCATCCATGTAAAAGGCTTCTCATTTGATGTTCAGTTTCATCAAACAAGGCATGTGATGTATGCCTCGGAGTTCAAACGACGTGACCCTCTTTTGAGGGTGAACCCTCTCCTCCGAAGCGCTCACGCTTGAACAAGTCCATTCTTTCTCAATTTAAGTAACATCATAAGAAACATAAATTTTATTCATATTCTAAAAATTTTTAAAAACCTGGATTGGAGCTTTCAGCATTCATTGGTAGTACACTCTCAAATGTTCAACATTCCATTGATGAGGTTATACTTTACCATTCAAGTCCTCGATCCCATAAGTTCTGGATTAGATTTCTTCCTTTATGCGGTAGGGTCCTTCCCAGTTCGGACCCAAAGTGCCTGTCCCTGGTTCCTTGGAGGATAAGAACACTCTCCAAAGCACTAAGTCATTTATTCGAAAATACCTATTTTTGACATTTGCATGGTAGTAGCAGGTCATCTTCATTTAACACATAGCTAGCTTCAACTAGGATTTATCCCTCTTTTCATCGATAAAATCCAGCTCACACCTTTTGAGCTCATCATTTATTATTTCACTAAAGAACAGACAATGTAGAGATGGTAGCCCAACCTCAACCCGACTCATGGCTTTAGTGTCATAGGCCATTGAGAATTGAGTTTCTCTTCTAGGGGTTCTAGTGGTGGTTCGGATTGCCCATAGCACTTGTCGCAGTTCATCAACCCACATCTCCTTGGACACATCTAGTTCTCTTTAGGACATACTTGATTGTCTTGTTCATGGCCTCAACTTGCCTATTGGCCTGGGATGATGGGGTGTGAAGAAGTGCTTCTTGATCCCCAACTTGTTGCATAGGTTTCTGACTTCTTGTTGTCAAATTGTCTTCCATTGTCAAAGACGAATGAATGGGAAATTCCAAACCGCCATATAATATTCTTCCACAATAACTTGAAAGTGTTTGCTTCCATAATTTTAGCCAGAGGCTCGGCTTCAACCTATTTTGTGAAATAGTCTATAGCGACGATTACAAAATTCACACTTTCTCTACCTTTCGATGAGAAACCTATGAGGTCCACGCCCCACTTGGAAAATAGCCAAAGGCTAGTTACTGCAATAAATTTTTGTAAAGGTTGTCTTTGAATAGGGGAGAAGCATTGGCATTTGTTGCATTTACATAAAAACTAGAGAGCATCCTTTTTCAAGGTAGACTAGTGATATCCCTACCTTAGCATTTTTCGTGCCAATGGGAGTCCCCCCGAGTGGTTGCACAGAAACCTTCATGGATCTCCCGGAGTATATATGTAGAAGCCCAAGAAATAAAATGAAATTAGGCTATTACTTTGTGATGATCTAGCACCACGAGCCTAGTCCATTCAAGAAACAAGCTATGGAAGATCAACACATTTAAGATTATGAAAGCCCAAGCCAAAAGTTAATTAAAAGTCCAACAATTTAAGAGATTAAGTTTATATAAATTTGATTACAAAGATTTAATGAATAACTAGGTTGCCTCAATGGTCATCTATATTGTATTTCATTTAGGCAACCCAAGTTCGAATCACCATGCATGTTGACGTCAAAATTAGCAAGGCTAATTTTGAGCCAACTTTAAGAAAAAAAGGGCGATTTATTGTTGAAAAAAGACCACAAAATATGTTTAGAGAGTGTAATTATGCCTTGAGTTGTTGTATGAAATCACTTGCCCTTTACAAGAGTCCTATTCAACTATTTATACATAGTTTCAGCCGACATTACATCAAATCAGTCAAATTTGCAATAGTACCGAGCTCGAAACTCGGGTCGTCGGATTCTCTTGTGAATGGTCGATGAGACCGGTGGCCATGTGTCAATGTTCTCCCCAGGTAATGATGACCTGCAAGGGGCTGGAGGTTGAGGACTTATAATTGGTTGTTCCGGGCGGTGATGATGTCACCTGTGGCAAGTGTATTTGATTGATAGAGTGATGTGACAGGGGATAATCATGATATTTTTCTGAGATAACGATGGGATTGTCCGACCTGGGAGTAAGGACCAAACTCACATTTAACTGAGGTGGGGCTAGCGAACTGTTTTTATTAGATCGGAGTTCGAATGTCAACAGTTACCCCCAGGTCAGTTCTTTTGTAAAAGGCTAACCTTCTGACTTCAGGGGTTCATTTTCCAAGAAAAGTAATTATTATTATGCCAAGTGTCATCCTGGGTAGGGATGAGCTGTACGACATTTTTAGATAGCTTCTTTGATAAGTTTCTTGACGCTGTGTCGTTTTGCCCAGGAGACATTTCAACCGTAGATCTTCCCTCCTTTATTTTGAACTAACGGCCCAGATTGAAACCCTTTATCTTCCTTCTTTTTAAATATTCAATGGCTTTTCATTTTGTCTTTTTACTTTACACTATTTTCTCTCAAAGCACCAAGGAATTTCGAGCACGCCCTTCTGTCATTTGAGTAAGGTCGTCCTTCGAGTTCCCAGGCATTCGTTCACTTCTTCCCTTAGTCCATTTTTTTTGTTCTTTTCCATGAGTTCGGACGAGTCGAGGGTTCAATCCTGAGGAAATCAACAGGAAGAATCCATCCCTTCTATTTCTAGTTCGTCCTCGGGGTGTAGAGAGATTTTTACTCCTGTTCCTATTTCTGTTGCTAACCCCATTACTTTGGTCCGTCCTGGGGAGGTGGGGCGAGATAGGGTAGATGAAGAGGTGGGTTCCCCTATGGGTAGTGAAGGGAATGATCAGTTGGAATGGGGGCTGGTTCTTACAAGTCGGTAGTTATGGGTGATATGTTAGCTACTTGGAGGGCAAAATATGATATTTCGAGTTCGATGATTATGATAATCCCTGAACCATCTGACCGTGTTGAAGCTCCTCCTATGGGATGTGTCGCATTGAATTCTGCCATCCTTCAAACAGGGCTGAGATTATCTATTCCTAGGGTTATCCGCAAGTTATTGTCTTCTTGGGGCATAGCTCCGACCCAGTTATGCCCAAATGGGTGGCGAGCTCTAATCGCCACGCTTATTCTGTGGGATAGATTAGATAACCCTAAGCTTACGATTGAGCAGTTCAACTATTTATTTGCATTTAAGGAGGATGGGAAGAACTTAGGTTGGTGGTATACAAGTGTTAGGCCAAGGACGGGAGGTTCTCTTGTTTTAGACACCCCCTCCTCAATTAAGAAATGGAAGGAAGGATGGTTCTAAGTGTCGGGGGAGTGGCACTTTCATTCTGCCGACGTGGTCCCAGCACTTTATCACTCACTATTTAAGTAACTACCTCTTCGTGTTTTGACCTAGATTGTATTCTGAGTGGCTCTAATTGATATCATGTTATTGTGCAGATTACAAGAGGACTACATTGAAGAAAGACACTCAGAGGCGAGCGAAAGCAATTTGTGCATTGCCAAAGAAATAGAGATCTTGCAAATTTTTGCTCTCGAATTCAAACCTTTTCCAAGCCAGCTTGATTCAAACCAGGGTGCCGGGGCCTTCTATCGTCGTAGCATCTACATCGGTTCCAACCAGTTCAAGTCGATTTTGATTGGTTTATTGAGGTGATATTTGTTAGGTCAGCTGCACCAAGGGTCCCTGAAGCTGATCCTGCGTTGAGCTCTTCTCCTTTTGTGGCCATCACTTTGTCGTCTCAAACTCATACCTCGCCACCTCATGTGGCACCTGCTTCCACTTTAACTAGCTCGACAAGGGTACAGGAGAGTTACTCGGACTTACAGAGGCCATCACTGGATAGTCTGCTAGGCCACCATCCAGAGATCTTCCTGGATTACTTGCGAGCTCCATCTCCATCGAGGGAGGATACTGCTGCCTTCCCCCACCTCTGCGTGATTCTGCAAACCTGCTTACCATGAGTTGGGGTGAAAGGGAGCAAGGCTTCCTTAATGAGATACCCATAGACGAGGCCCTAGTGACTACTCAACTCCACGGCCATCGCTCTATCCTGTATATGACGATCGTAGCTGATAAGGTATTTTCCTTACTTCATTTTATTTGATGATTTACATATTTGCGAGGTACTTAACTTATGGATTTTAATGTAGGTAAAATATGAGCTCGACAAACTGATGGAGGCCAAGGATCAGGCATTGAATTTGTATAACAGCATGGAGGCTGAGAGAGCTCAGTTTGCAATAAAAGAAAAAGAATACGATGAGAAGCTTAACACGATGAGATTTGAGCTGAACTCGAGGCTGGAGATGGAGGAGAAGTGGATGGGGGAGATTAGAGCTCTGAGGGAGGAGGTCGATCGTAGGGCTAAGGCGGAGAAGAAGAGGATTAAAGAAGAGAGAGTTCGGACTGAGGAGGCAGTGGAGAAAATACGGGACGCAAATGAGAGAGCAAGAGAGGCGATGCGTAGAGCTGAGAAGGCTGAATCTAGGGCTGTGAGAACAGTGGAGACTTGGAGATCGTCTTCCGAGTTTGACGCTCTTGCTCAGGATGCTTACATCGTGGCTTTGGAGAAAGTAGTAAAACACATTCGCAGAGAGAGGTCAGGGTTCGACATGGGTTTCCTTGAAGAGGCTGTGGAAGAGTAAAAGGTAGAATTTCAGCGTTTGTCGGAAGCGGTAGGGGTTCAGATTTCTACTGCTGATGAAGATGATGTCGCTCCTCGCAAAGACCTTCCTCCCCCTAGCTCTTCTTAGGACATTTTTTGAATTTGTGAGGAATTTGTTAAACTTTATGGATATCTTGTTTGTGCTCGAAGATAAGCCGTACTTTATTTTGAATGCTTATGAAAATGCATGTTTTCTTTTTTTTGTGGGGTCTAAATTTTATTGCTTATTTCATCTTTTCATGAATTTGTAAGGATGGAATATCTTCTAGTCAGCATACGTGATAGAACTCGTAAGTCATGCGAACCTAGATCGGCCTGCATATGCCGCTGGGCTTCTTAGAATTTCCAAATAGGAATTTTCGCTAAGGGTCGTAGCATTTACGACCTTAGATCGGCCTGCATATGTAGCAGGGCTTTGTAAGATTTCTTAGGAGAAATGTTCACTAAGGGTCGCAACACTTACAACATTAGATCGACCTGCATATGGAGCAGGGCTTTATAAGATTCCTTAGGAGGAATGTCCACTAAGGGTCGCAACACTTAGGACCTTAGATCGGCCTACGTATAGAACAGGGCCTTGTAAGATTCCTTAGGAGGAATGTCCATAAAAGGTAACACGTACAGCCTTAGATCGGCATGCGCATGTAGCAGGGCTATGTAAGATTCCTTAGGAGGAATGTCCACTAAGGGTAACACGTACAGCCTTAGATCAGCCTGCGTATGTAGCAGGGCTTTGTAAGATTCCTTAGGAGGAATGTCCACTAAGGGTCGCAGCACTTACGCCCTTAGATCGGCCTGCGTATGTAGCAGGGCTTTATAAGATTCTTTAGGAGGAATTTCCACTAAGGGTCGCAGTACTTACGACCTTAGATCAGCCTAAGTATGGAGCAGGGCTTTGTAAGATTCCTTAGGAGGAATGTCCACTAAGGGTAACATGTACAGCCTTAGATCGGCCTGCGTATATAGTAAGGCTTTGTAAGATTTTTTAGGAGGAATGTCCACTAAGGGTCGCAACACTTATGCCCTTAGATCAGCCTGTGTATAGAGCAGGGCTTTGTAAGATTCTTTAGGAGGAATGTCCACTAAGGATAACACGTACAACCTTAGATTGGCCTAAGTATGTAGCAGGGCGCCTGTGTATGGAGCAAGGCTTTGTAAGATTTCTTAGGAGAAATGTCCACTAAGGGTCGCAGCACCTACAACCTTAGATCGGCCTACATATAGAGCAGGACTTTGTAAGATTCCTTAGGAGGAATGTCCACTAAGGGTAACATGTACAGCCTTAGATCGGCCTGCGTATATAGTAAGGCTTTGTAAGATTTTTTAGGAGGAATGTCCACTAAGGGTCGCAACACTTACGCCCTTAGATCAGCCTGCGTATAGAGCAGGGCTTTGTAAGATTCTTTAGGAGGAATGTCCACTAAGGATAACACGTACAACCTTAGATTGGCCTACGTATGTAGCAGGGCGCCTGTGTATAGAGCAAGGCTTTGTAAGATTCCTTAGGAGAAATGTCCACTAAGGGTCGCAGCACCTACAATCTTAGATCGGCCTACGTATAGAGCATGGCTTTGTAAGATTCCTGAGTACTCTGAACAACATGTTCAAAAATAGGAAGTCCCTTTTCATTGGTGTGATTGACATTACAAGTGGGCTTTATATGTCATGGAGTTTTCACGTTCATTGATAATACTGCTTGAGGTGTTCGGCATTCCAAGGATGGGGAAAGGGTTTACCCTCCAAGTCTTCCAGCTCATATCCTGCTTTTAGTAGGACCTTCATCATCAGATAGGGGCCCTCCCAATTCGGGTCCAAACATCCACTGCCTACCTCTCTTGTGGAGAGGAATACTTTCCGTACTACGAGGGATCCTACTTCGAATTCCCTTTTTTGGACTTTTTTATTGTAGTACTTGGCGTTCCGCTAGTTGTAAACGGCAGTTTTAAGTTCGACATTGTTCCTTTTCTCCTCATAACGTGTCAAATAAGGGTTTGCAACGGTCCATAGACTTGGAGACGAACCGGCTGAGGGCGGCAATCCTTCCGGTTAAACTTTGTACCTCTCTAGGTTTAGTTGGAGGCCTCATTTGGATGACAGCTTGTATTTTTTCAAGATTTGCCTCGATTCCTCGGTTGTTCACAATGTAACCTAGGAATCTTCCAGAGCTAACCCTGAAAGCAAATTTCCTTGGGTTCAACTTCATTCCATACTTCCTCAGTATATCAAATATCTCGGTCAGATGCTGACAGTGATCCTTGGCCTTGATGCTTTTGACCAGCATATCGTCAATATACACTTTCATTATTTTTCCAATCTATTGGGAAAACATGGAATTCACTAGTCATTGGTAGGTCGCACCAGTATTTTTGAGACCAAATGGCATTACTTTGTAGTAGTAAAGACATTGGTCAGTTACAAACGAGGTATGTTCTTGATCTGGGACGTACATCGGTATCTGGCTATATCCGAAATACGCATCCCTGAAGCTGAGTAGTTTGTGTCCGGCAGTGGTGTCCACCATTTGATCTATTCTTGGCAAAGAAAAACTATCTTTTGGTGCTTTGTAAAGGTCGGTGAGTCTATGCATACCCTCCAATCTCCGTTGTGTTTTTTTCACAAGGACCAGCTTTGCGACCCACTTCGGGTATTTGGCCTAACGGAAGAAATCGTTATGCAACAGTTTTTGCCCCTCCTTGTTGAGTGCTTCATATCTTTCAGGGTTCAGAGGTCATCGTTTTTGCTGCTTTGGCCAAACTGAAGGATCCACTTGTAATTTGTGGCATGCGATATTGGGGTCTATTCCTCTCATGTCCCCATGATTCCAAGCGAAGACATCAAGGTTTTATCTAAGGAAGGCAATAATTTCGTTTTGAGCGGATGGCTGTAGCTCGCACCCGACTTTGAGCTCCTTTGTTGGGTCCTTGGCACAGACTTGAACTCCTTCTAATTCTTCGATGAGTTCTCCTCCTTCATTCCTGGTCCGCGAGTCTAGTAGAATGAGCTCGGACCCATATGTTTGCCTTATGCACTCCCGAGGAATTGCGTTGATGGCTGGTACAGGTTTTCCTCATGGCGATCGTTTGAGGGTCCTGCCGTCGTGGAGAACTTGGTGGTGTATTCGTTTCATGAGGGTGGGTGTGAAATGGATTTCTGGAACTTGAGCTACGACTCATGGCTCTCAGATTTTGTGGAGAGAATAAGACTATTTTTCACAAGTAGGGCCCTCCTTCTAGTGCCAAACCGTTGACGTCAAAATCAGCTAGCTAATTTTGAGCCAACTTTAAGAAAAAAAAGGCGATTTATTGTTGAAAAAAGACCACAAAATATGTTTAGAGAGTGTAATTATATCTTGAGTTGTTGTATAAAATCATTTGCCCTTTACAAGAGTCCTATTCAACTATTTATACATAGTTTCAGTCGACTTTACATCAAATCAGTCAAATCAGCAACAGTACCGAGCTCGGAACTTGGGTCGCCAAATTCTCTTGTGATTGATCAATGAGGTTGGTGGCCATGTGTCAATATTTTCCCCAGGTAATGATGACCTGCAAGGGGCTGGAGGTTGAGGACTTAGGATTGGTTATTCCGGGCGGTGATGATGTTACTTGTGGCAAGTGTATTTGATTGATAAGGTGATGTGACAGGGGGTAATCATGATGTTTTTCTGAGATAACGGCGGGATTGTCTAACCAGGAAGGACCAAACTCACATTTAACTAAGGTGGGGTTAGCGAACTGTTTTTATTAGATCGGAGTTCGGATGTCAACAATGCAGATTATTTTTATAAATATTTTATATGAATTACTTTTTATGGCTTAGAAATTCTTCAAATTCTTAGTTAAAAACCAAGTTTAACAAATTTAATGATAATACAACTCCCACATTTAGTTTTTCATTAAAAATGAAGGTTACAAGAAGAGGAAGGTCATTTTTTCGCTATACCACTCCTCAAATCCGAATTTACTCTTAATTTCTCTCAAAAAATATATTTCATGTCAAGTTAAGTTTAAGGGAATAACAAGGTGAGAAGAAGAAAGGCTTACTACACATTTTGTTCTTTTATATTCAAGAAAATCCAAGGTAGGCAGAGGTGCAAGTGTTTATTTCATTCGTTTTCAAATTGTGATTTTTCGATAAATGTTTGAATAAAATGATACCTCCAGGTACGGTGCTTCGACACTACAACAATTTGAATGATCATTCTCCAACTGTACGTGTTATGATAATACTATAGTAATTTGGATTTTGCCAGAAATTCATCTACATACGACAGTATGAATTTATAGTTCAGAATTTCTAGTTTGATAATGAAATGCCCCGATGACATCTATTGAATTTCAAACTCATGGGTTAAATTCCCTTTCTACATATTAATTTGTCTTGCTTGGGGGCGTGGATGATGGTAGATGGAGATACAACATGTCATGGAGAAAGCCGATGACTTGAAAATTATAATTAAATCATGAAATGTTTACGTTTATTTTTTTGGATTTCTATGGACGTCATATGTGGATCTGTTCTAAAAATATTTTTTTATGAATAAATTATGTTTGAAAGTAGTTATGTGTCACAGAAATAAATTTATAAATCACCGTTTACGAAAAAAAAATATGTTAACGATTTAAAGTTTTGCTGTCTCTTCAAAAATTTCAATTTCTGCCTCATCTTTAAAAATTCATAACTCTTTTGTTACTTGGCATTTTTATACAAAGCTAGTGGCGTTGGATAGCCTCATAAGTTAGCTACTCAATGAACATGAAATCATGTCAATTTGATGTCGGTAGAATTTTATATGTCGCATAAAGTAAACTATATTGAGTAATGTCGCCGTTTTTCAGCTTCGGCACTTGGTTTCAAAAATTCATACCTCACTCGTTACTTGAGATTTTTGGATGAAACCAATTGAGTTTGATAGTCTCAAGGGTTAACTACTAAATATAGTTGAAATCATGTCGATTCAACGTGTGTAGAATTTTATATGACATTTAAAATATGCTACGCTGGGTTACTTTCCAACCCGAGTCGTTGTGGGCTTTGAAAAATATTTTAATACACTATATGCTACCGAGGGAAGCCGATTTTTGGATATGACATATTATAAGGAGTTTTCTACTTTGCACTGAAATTTCACAAAGTTTCAAGGTCGATAGCCATGCAAATGAATTCATTTTGTCAATTTCCATTTGAGATAAAAACTAAAACAGCAACATCATTTTTAAAGTTTTGCCGAAAAAAGTTTCACGCCAATAGAGGTTATCTTTTAGTATTGAATTATTTTTATTTTTTAAAAAAAATGTATGTATATATAAAGAAAAAAAATTTGAATGAAATTATTAAATTAAATTTTTATACTTTTCGCTAAAAGTATTGTGAATTATTAAGTTTACAGCTAAAGTACAATTTAATCTTGCGATGTTTCGATCCATACGGGTCTGTGCATCACAATATAGATAGCCTCTTCCCCACTAATGCATCAGAGGAGGGGAGATGAGAAGCCCCTCTTGTAGAGTATATCATCAACAAACATGAAATGAGTTGACCTCCTCCTCAATTTGTAGGCCTCATCTATTGTCGAGAATAACCTGGTCCTTTAGATAAGCGATGATAGGTTGCATCCAGGTGGGAGTCTCTTCCACCCATATCACATGTGGTGTAGCAATAGAAGGTTTTAGGAGGTGCTCAATTGGTATTACCATCAACAACTCTGAATACTTGCTGCAACAAGCTTAGATAGTGCATCGGCGTGGGCATTTTCGATACACGGGATTTGGACAAGCTCAAACTTTCAAACGATGGGAGCAAATCCATCACTAGCTTCAAGTAGGAAGCTATGCCCTTATCTTGAGTTGTGAAGTTGCCATTAACTTGGCTCATAATCAATTGGGAGTCGCTGTTGATAAGCAACCTCCTCACTTGGCTTCTCGACATTTTGTTCCCTTCTCCAACAGGGGATACGTCCCTATGGTGAAGAGCAACCTCCTCACGCCTAGGCTGCTGTTCGTGCCTAGGTGAGAACTGTTCGCTTGTGGCGAATCATTTCTTCGATCGTTTCGAGGACTTGCTCGCCTGGGGTGTTGGACGATATCCCTACAGTTCTCCCTGTTATACGTGTATGAATGATGATAGGTACAATATTTGAAGGGATTTGGCCTAGTCCTAGGCCTAAAACCTCGACCTCGGCTTCTTCCCCTACAAGAAGGCATGTTGTTGAGTCCCAGCTTGTTATGCATTTATCCCTAGGGTAACATCCTTATTAGCCAATGTGAGTACCACATTCAAGGAAGTAGTAGCGAGTGCTTGTCCTGAATTTTCGTTACCCACTTGATTCGTCTGATAATCTTTCAAGTGGGAGGTTGGTCCTCTCCCACACTGCCTTTGTATAGGTATGAGGTCCCTGTTGGCCCTATTTTTGTGATCAATTACCTCTTTGTTGATATTTTTCCCGTCTCACCATCTTTAATAGCGCATCATAGGTGGTGGGATCCTAATTTTGTACATCTCTCCAGAAAAAAGTGTACATGTTCATGCCTCTTCAGAATGCCGACAAGGCCTCATGCTTGATAACTTCCATATAATACGTCATCTCATTAGTAAAATGTAACAAGCTTTCAAATATTCCTCAAGCTGTTGCCTCATTCTTGGAAGCGTAGGATAGGGGACTCTCCTTCTTTTCTTAGTGCAAATCTTTTCAAGAAGGTGGTCTTGAACTCGGGCCAACTTCTGATACTCCTAGAAGGCAGCCTACTGTACCAAACTTTGGCCGCTCTGTTAAGAGTTATGTGGAACGCTCTACACTTTATCACGGAGGTGGCGCCTCTCAAGCTTATATTAGTTTTGTAAGTGTTTAGATGTTTCGTTGGGTTGCCTCTCCCATCATACTTTGTTAATTTTAGCATCACATAGTGGCTCGGCACTTGGGCATTTCTCAATTTCCTAGAAAATGACATATTTTCATCGTCGTCATCTAAATCACAAGATCATTGGGGCTCATCTGAGTCATAGTTCTCATCGACCTCATATCTGGGCAACGAATAAAATGGGCCTGCTTGGTTCGTAGCCTTTCCTTTCCTCATTTGACACCTATTTCTAGGTGAAACAACTCAAGGGCATTTTTTTGCCTTTCCTCCGACTATTGTGTCGTAGGAGGTGGGGGATGTGGCCTAATCCGAGGATTTGGAGGCTATTGATGCTATCTGCACTGTGATTCGACTGGTTTGATCTGTTAAATACACTGCTAGACCTCCTAGACTTGCATTCTGGTTCAAATTTTGGTAGGAAGTTGTCCTCCATAGGACCTCGGTGGGTTAACCTGAGGCATAATTGGAAGAAATATCAACTCCTACTTCTCTCCCAATGGGGCCGATCCCTCTCTCGTGCCTAGAAGATGTGGCTCGCTGATTCTGCACCTCATCTTTCTGCTGATATTGTCCTTAAAGGGCATATAGAGGGATTGGATAGCCTCCCTGGCCCCGCATCTGCGTCAAACATTCTTGCACGGCTAAGTTTTAGTTCGCGATGTTCCTTATATTAGCTACCGTGGTAGCTATATCCCTAATGATTTGAGCAGCCATTTGCATTCCACCTCACCTGTGATGGTGATAGGATCGGCGATGACCTATTGGGAGAGCTACGCCGGTGTTCTCTCTTACTCTTCTAGGGGGTACATCCTCATTACAACTCATACTTCCATAATCCAAACACTATTTAATCAATTTACGGGATTTTCTCCTGTTCTTTCTCAAGAATAAATCATTTTTTCAAGAGAGATGCCCAACTATCCTTTCAACAAGCTTTTTTCACAGGGTTGCTCGTGGTTATAGTGTGGTTTCCCACAAACAGCACCAGTCTATTAACCTCATTTTTGGTTAAGGCCACGTAGACAACAGACGCCAAACCCACTTGCATACATGTAAGCTGATCGCAACACGCTAGGACAAACCAATGGTCAAGAGCTCTCCTAAAAATAGAGTGTGGGGATAGCTTTTCAACACAAGACAAACATGTTCAAAATTCGACGATATATTTAGAAAACGGTTGTACAATAATTTCCAATCGCAATGAACTAATATGAAGTAAATGCAGTTGTTGTGCAATAGAGGAAATGAAGAGTAGCATTTCGTATTCAAAGTTGCATTAGTCTTAAAAGGGTTACATGGGGGAGTATTTATAGAGGTACAAGTGAAAATGTGGCCCTTGGATGAAGGTACGTAGCCTCTTCTCCTTATTTCAAACATCTAATCCTAGGCATCAGTCTTTGACTTGCTAGCCTACTATACATTTATTACTTAAGTAGAGTCGCCACTTTGTCAATAAGACGTAACACTTACACTTATGACAAACGTCTCATCAGTCATTCGTATAAGATTTCTATGTAAAAGATGATCTCTTGGAAGAAGTAATAATGAAAGATGCTTGGAGGCTTCTGCCTCAACAATATGGGCTTCGAAGGACTCCACCTCGATGAAATGGGCTTCGACTTCAGCCATATTGCAAAGCGACTCGGCATAAAGGCCCCGACCAAAATGCAGGGTGATTCGAGTTTAAGTGGCCCAGTAGCTGTAGTGGGTTGGCAACGTGGAGCCACGTGTGGCGAGGTGTAACACTTTTTTTAATAGCACCAATTACCTCTTTAGCTTTCCCTACCCGAACACCCACATTCTCTACCACAATGATCCTGAAATGCAATTATTTCCCTCCCTTAAGTAACTGCATATGTCACCCAACTTATTTGCACCATTCAATCCTTAAATTCATCTCTCGCCTTCTCTTTTTCAATTAAACCAAAAACCTAGTTGTGTTCTTTACCTTAGGTTCATCACATACACATTCATTGTCAAAAAACGTCTCTTCTTTGTACGCAACACCATTTAAGTTAATTCATCATAGGCCTTTACAAGGTCGGGCCTGAGAATTTGAAGGCCATAGATAATTCATTATTATGATGCCCTCAACATAATTTTTTTTACATGCCTAACAATACTTGAAATTTATATAATATAACATATATTTTATAATTTAACTTTTCAGACAAAGTTATGCATATGTCACATACAAACCAATGCAGCTTCATTCATAATCTAATAAATACATTATGAATTTGCCCCCCGAGGCATATTCCAGTGATGTAAAAAAACAAGGATAAAATATACTCAGCCTTGCTGACAGTCGCAGTGCGAGGATTCGATTCCTGAAATATGGATTGAGACTCTTTGTAGGCACCAGTGTATAGACAGCTCTTGTTCCCTGACTTGTTGGGGCACATCCCACGATTAACCTCTCTCACAATGCTCCAGAGGCGGGGAGGTGGGGGATCCTTAAGGTTGGGGTTCAACCTTTTAATAAATACATTATGAATTTTAATGTAACAGATTGAACCATAGCCAGATAAATGCTTGTTTAATTCAATTTACTCCAAATGGTAAAATTTAGTAAGAGGGCATTCACAAGGCATTAGAGATTCTTTACCTCTTTTAGCACTATTTTTGAAGAATAGTTACCAAGCATCACAGATTTTTCGCCTCTTTCAACGCTACTTTTTGCAGCAAAAAATATAGACTTTTTTTTTTTTTTGAGACCCTTCAAATGTTGGACCATTGCCTAGTTGGCTTTGGTCCAAGGTCGGCCTAGACCTTGGCAATCTCATGTTCCAACTCAAATGGGCCTTCATCGAAGGAGAGTGATGGGACAAAGTCTTCAGTGGTGCTCGGAGAACTAAATGTGAAGATCTTATCTGAGTCAATTGTGTCAAAGAAGGTAGGGGATAGAGGTAGGTGTTATTGGGATTTGAAGATGTCCAGTTATTGAATTTTTTTCTAATTTATTCAAAATAAAAATGTAACAAATCCAATTCTTGGCTCATTCAAATGTAAAGTCCATAAGTCATTTTTGTTATAATTTTTTCAAGAATTATAATAGGAGTGGGAATTGGAGATATATATTAAATTGGAAAAAAGGAAAAAAAAAATCGATGTTATGCCATAAAGAGATGAAATTGGACAGATGAGCAACTTTTACCTATGCGCGCGCATTGGCTTTGCACGGGCTTCTTATGTAGAAGAAGAAGAAGCGGAAGCTAAAAGCCTTGAACCATCCTTGCACATGGTTATGTAAACAAGTCACCAAGCTGATTTTCAATTTTGATTTCTTGATGGCTATTTATGTAAAAGCTATAGTTCAAGTATTATGATTTTAGTAAAGACTAACGTTTTAAAAGCCGACATTAGCATCAACCCCGAAAAAGAGAAAGAGTCAAGGTCAAAAGGCTTAGGGGTCGAATCGGGGTCAAACCGAAAGTAATAAATAAATATTTATAAACATTTTAATTTTATTCTGACAATAATATGTAATTAAATTTTCATACCATTAATTCAAAATAAATACAAAAATGTCAAAAGTATGTTTTTTAATATAAAACTTATTAGTTTTTTCTATTTATTGGATCACTTAAAAACACATTCCAATTTTACTAAATAATTTGTAAAATTTAAAACAAAAAAAGGTCTAGCAATCTATAGGAATTGAATAATTTAATTTTGTAATCATGCAACATGTGGCCATAAATGATATCGAACAATTGTGCTTTATTGAAGTTTGTCAATTCTACATTTGAAGTTTGTCAATTATGAACTCAAGATATGGATATAAAAGAGGTTCATGGGATGAAAAAAATGGGTAAATGGATTGTCATCTCTTAGGTAACCTTTTTTTATGTAATAATTTTTTTTTTTTAAATAAGTTTTGGAAACCGGTCTAATCCTTGAAGCCTTTCTTGGTTTTGATTTAATTGATTGGTTTTCTAGCTATTTGACCTTTTCTTAAATGGTTAATTTATTATAATAGTATCGAATTTTGGTCTGGTTCTTGACTGTTAGTTGAATCGGCCGATTCGTTGCGGTCCAATCCAGCTCAATTTCAAAATGTTGATAAAGATTTCATTTTGTCCCACATCGAAAAGTTCTAATGCATATTAAAGAATTAATGTCTATAAATGATGTAGTTTTATCTTATTATTAAAAGTATCTCAATTATTTAAGTATGCTTTATTAAATAAAATAATTTAAATTATACTAAATAAACTATAATAAAATAAATGAAATATGCTTAAAACATTTAGATAAAAGATTAAATGAGAGATAAAATGGGACAGGGAAGGGAGTGAGGATGGGAGAAGGAGATCCCAACAGGCGACACGGCGAATAGGAATGAGGTCCTCAATCCAAACTCGCTTGTTCTCAGAGGAAATAGTGGGAGATGTCTGGCCATCTCTCCAAAATGGCATTTGACACTTGAAAAAAAAGTATAATAATAATAATAATAAAAAATAAAAAAGAGAGAGAGAGAGAGAACTAGCAAAAACATTTAAAACCTTAAAAAGCAATGAAAAGCCATTAATACTCTCACACATTTTCACAAGAGAAAAGAGTGAAAACTAAGGACCATCCAGACGCCGACCAAGAAATCGACAACCCAGACACCGACCCAGAAGGTGAGCTTTGAAACCTTTATGTACCATTAATTTTCAAAATAAAGAATGTTTATGTTTATTTGTGTGAGAAATCTTTGTAAAAATCAATGTAAAACATAAATGACGCACAGTGATACATTAATTTGGCATTTTCGATGGCGGAGATCGTAAAAAATGGCGATCTCTGCTGCCGTGTTGAAGAGAAGGCGATGGCATCAATGCCGTCTAGACCAGTCAACCTTCTTTTTGTTTTGTACTTAATTTAATTTATTTTAATTATTTATTTTTAATTACTTGTTTATATTGTTTATATAGTCATTTATTTATTTACTTTAAATATTGAATTTAATGTTTATTTAAATATTTAATTAATTATTTTAATTGCTTATATATATTATTCATCTGATATTTATTTATTAATTTTATTTACTTATTAGAATTGTTTGTTCGATATTTATTTTAATTGTTTGTTTAATATTTGTCACTTTTTTAATTGCTTATTTAAAAATTTGATATTAAACATTTAATTTTTTGTGTATATTATGTATTTAATGTTTAATTACTTACTGTAATTTTTTATTTTAATAGTTATTTCATTTTCTCATTTAAATTATTTATTTATTTCAATTATTATTTTAAATGCTTAATTTAATTGATTTTTTATTTATTTTAATTTCTTATTTAAATATTTAATATTTGATTAATTAATTTAATTACTTATTTAATTTTAAGCAATTTCATAAACAATTAAATGACTAAAATAAATAGATTAAATAAGTAATTAAAGAGTAAAAAATAATATAAATAAA
Source organism: Olea europaea var. sylvestris (assembly GCF_002742605.1). Lineage (NCBI taxonomy): Eukaryota > Viridiplantae > Streptophyta > Magnoliopsida > Lamiales > Oleaceae > Olea > Olea europaea. Next base: position 429,589 of record NW_019263417.1, read on the forward strand.
TAATAAAGTAATTAATAAAATGTTTAAATAAAATAATTAAATAAGAAATTACATACTAAGCAGATAAACATATATAAACAACTAAAATAATTATTTAAATATTCAAATAAACAAATAAATTAAATATTAATAAAATAATTACATTAAGAAATTAAAATAAGTAATTAAAATAAAATAAATAATTATTAAATAAATAATATACATAATTAAAATAATGAATGAAATGTTATAATAAAAAATTAGATAAATATCCCACGTTGAATGAGTATTTTCATAGACAGACGACAATTACTTTGGTGCAATTGGAAAGGCATTCAGAGGATGGGATCAGATGTCAGATAAATTGAAGCTGGGCTTCATGCTTATCCTCGAGAGCGTATTCAAGTATCATCACAAGAAGATATCGATTGACATTTTTCACTTGGAGGTTGTTGATACATTGACACCTTCAACAACTATCCATGGGACAGCGATGTTTTATAGATACCTTACGCATCTTTAGAAGGGAATATTCGATGCCTAAGGGGGATAGGCCCGAGCGTAATTACAATGCATATGGACGGTCGTTGGCTTTGCTAGTATATGTTTAACATAATGAATTATCTATTTTTTTATTAAATTCTATGTATAATAATTGTAATTGCTGCAGATATGGGTATACGAGACTCCTCCATCTTGGCTAGTCGGTGTGCGAGGAAATGGAAGACATGCTACCTTCGGATGCATCACTGGCGAGCACAAGAGAAGCCGCTTGCTAGACAATTATCAGCTCTCATCAACGATCCTGAGGTATGTATTATACATTTGCGATTTATATTGCATGTCCTTTTAAATTCTTAATACATGGTCATTAACTCGGTGAAAAATCAATATGTCAGCTTGAGGTCCTCACTAAGTTGGCACCATCAATCGAGGAGGAGAGTCAGAGTTATACTTGTGAATTGTCTCTCTGACTGCGTTGGACGATCAGCTGTTCGAGTCCGTTGTGGATCGAGATATAGTATGTTAATTGAATATAATTTGTTGATTATCGCTTTGATCTTTTAATTAAGTTATTCATTTGTAATGATCATTTTTTTAGGAGTGCCTTCCAGTATCACCTATGTCGAGAATGTCACCTCCGTCAAGGAGATCACCTCCATCGAGGTGATCACCTCCGCCGAAGAGATCTGATTACGCCCAAAGAATAACACGATAGTGGTAGCATAGCTTCGGGTGTCGATTCAACAGGGAGATGGACGAATTGTTTAAAGGATTTACAACTAGGGCTTTCGTGGTTGTTAGAGGGATTTATCAATTTGAATGAAATTTAAATATTAAAGTGTGAGATTAGTAAAGCACTAAAATTCACTCTCTGGAATTGGGTCAATCAACTTCAATCATTCATGCATTTTACTCCAAAAATCTAGGCTTTTTATAACACATTCCCACATTTGTTCATTAAAATAAGATTAAGAAATGTCTATATACATCAAGCATAAGAAAATAATTAATCCACCAATGACATAAATGAAATTGAAACTCAACAATTATTTTGATCAACCAATAGAAAAAGCATGATTGAATTTATAACTAATCTAATAAAAGTTAAATCAATTTCAAAACCAATTCATAAAAGGAGAAACCTTGATCAATTTGTTTCATTTGTAATCTTAGAATTTAGACTTCCTAAAAACAAATTCGGCTTGATTTATTGAAACAATATTTAAAAAAAAAAAGACAATATACCTTAGCATAAAGCAGTAATCAAATCACGTCAATAAATTATTGAAACAATTTAAACTCAATAAATATTGTAATTAATCGATAGAAAAAATATGATTGAATAAATGATAGATTTAATAAAAGTTAAGCAAACCTCAAAATGTAATATAAAGATGAAATTTGAATCCTAGAATTATTTAACAATAAAAATCACATTACATGAATAAAACGACGTTGAAATCCCCAAATCCGATTTAAAATCTTTCGTGGCTTCACCAAAAAATTTAGTTCTCCATTGATTTCTTGATCCGAAAACCAAAGAAAATTGATATGAGGATCAATGACTACGTTCTCGGATGATTTTTGGCTTGAAGTCGTGGAAAATTAGGTTACCATAAGTAATAAGTGAAAATAGGAAACAAAATCTTGCACCTCGAAAGTGTTCTATGCGACCGCATAGTATTAAGTGTTGCGGTCACATAGAACAAATATTTTCAGCCTTGAAGTTCCCTGGTGCCTTTTATGCAACCGCATAGTTCAACCATTTTCTCCGTCGGATAGCTTTTAGTATTTTGGTCATAACTTTCTTTCCCAATGTTCAATTGAGGTAATTCAAATTACGTTAGAAAGATAACTCAAAAGGACTATAACTTTCTTCAGATATCATCTTCCAATTTGATCATTTGACATGTCAAAAAGGGGTCCCAATATAAGGCTGAAAATCGATGCATAACTTTTTCGATTGGGAATTGATGCGTGACTATACTTTGACGATATTTCGTCCCTTTGACTTCTTTCCTTATCCTCTTGACCTCTAACGCTCTCAAATCTTCATCATAAGGTTAGACTCAAGTTTGGAGTATTTGCACTTTAGTCCCTAAACTTTATTTTCTTCCACTTTGGTCATTTTTCGCTCTTTTCTTCTAACTTCCACTTTTTCTACCAAACTGTAACCTAAATCAAAACATAAATATGGTCATAATTTTCTTTCCCAATGTTCAATTGAGGTAATTCAAATTACGTTAGAAAGATAACTCAAAAGGACTATAACTTTCTTCAGATATCATCTTCCAATTTGATCATTTGACATGTCAAAAAGGGGTCCCAATATAAGGCTGAAAATCGATGCATAACTTTTTCGATTGGGAATTGATGCGTGACTATACTTTGACGATATTTCGTCCCTTTGACTTCTTTCCTTATCCTCTTGACCTCTAACGCTCTCAAATCTTCATCATAAGGTTAGACTCAAGTTTGGAGTATTTGCACTTTAGTCCCTAAACTTTATTTTCTTCCACTTTGGTCATTTTTCGCTCTTTTCTTCTAACTTCCACTTTTTCTACCAAACTGTAACCTAAATCAAAACATAAATATAATGAGTACATTTTGATATTAAATAATCACACGAATACAATAGTTAAGAGGGAAAATATTATATTTTACACTCTTATCAAGATCACGTCCTTCAAGAAGATCACCTCCTGCTCGTAGTTTGTAGTGCTTCCAATGATGATATGTTTCGAACTTCTAACTACATTTATGAGGGAGATTAGAGGCGGAATAGCGAAATTATAACGTGATGTGATGATGATACGAGTTGGTTTAGAAGACCTTCATACTAAGGTTGTAACAATATGAGGCGACTTAGTAAGCCTGCGAGGGACTGGCGCCTCTCGGGATAGAGCGGACGACGAAGGGATTGGCGGTTCTGGGGATAAAGAGGGAATGGAGAGACCAGAGGTTCTCAGGGATGATGGAAGAGAGGGTTAGATGGAGTATGATGATCCATTTTGGGCATCAAATGTTGTGATCAATTCATTTTTTGCATATGACATGGAGGGTGTGAGGGGCTACGAAAAGAGGTAGGGGATGGGGTATTGATAGAGGTAGAGGGGGTACCGAAGGAGGTAGCTGAGGATGTTCCGGAGGAGGTCGCCGATGGGATAGCTAAAAAGGTAGCGGAGTTATTACCAAAAGATGATCAAGTAGAAGGGATGGCAGAGGACGAGAGGACGCTAGAGATGATGGAAGATGCAGTCTTTGTTGGAGGGGGCAGCAAAGGTGAGGAAGGGTAAGAAGCATGATGTTGACGTGCCTAAGCCGATAATCGATAGAAGGCCAAGATTGTTGTCACAGTACATCATTTTTCCTACACAACCGAGGCGAAGAGAAGGACGTTACCCAATTTCTTTCTTGACGTCAAACCAGTTAGACACAAGGCATTCAATGAATGGTTCAAATCCCTTAAGTCCGAATAAGTATTTTATGATTTTGCTAAAGTATATATGAGTGTCATTTGTACTTGTTGTAACATTTCACTTTTTTACTTTTCAAAGATAGCTATGAGATTAGGGAAAATACAATTTCGAATGCTAAGAAGCAGTTCAAAAATATATTGACGATCTCTGCTTGGCGAAGATGATATAAGTGTATTATGTTTATAGAAGTTGTTGATTTATTTATTATGATATATTGGCAATTTTTCTTTTTTGTTGGTTTTTTTGTTTTAGCATATCGATTTGGTCGTGGAATTGTTACGCGATTGAGCTCGGAGACACCCGAGATCTTTTGACATTTCTAATCGAGTTATCCTAAGCTCTGGGTTTGCACGAGCCGTTGATATTGAGCATAACATGCTCCTACTCCAAAGGAATGAATATGTGGTGCCTGATTATATGTTGGAGTGGGTGATTGGGTTGGAGTCGACATGTAGAAAGTCGTGGACGAATTGTATACATATGTACATTTCAAAGATCACAAACGTACACTACTTTTCATTGGATATCATATTTGCTGATTCTCCTATCTATGTGTACAACTCCGACCGTAGCTATCTGACACAAAATCAATTCGAGCAAATACTGGAGTCAATGGCTGTGATCATTCCTATGATGACTAGAAATGCATTGATTCGAGTAAATGACAGATTAGCTATTGTGCGGAACATGACGATGACGAAACAAGGAATATCGTAAAGATTTACAACTTTTTAGTTTCAATACTTAGTTTTCATCTATATGTTATTGAACAAATATAATATTATTTGCTTGCAAGGGCGATTGTGCCATATTCGCAATAAAGTACATAGAGTTTTTGAGTATTGGTCGCAATATTGATACAATAAACCAATCTTGGATAAATATATGGAGGCTGAAGTTAGCTTGCGACTTGTATAAATATAACTGTGATCCTCAGTACATTGTATATTATTTTATTAAAAATGTAAATGTTGTTTACTTTACCATCACTCGTGTTGTAATGTAATAATCGTATGTGTAATTCAAAATACTACGATTCTAACCATCAATTTAAATTTAAAATAAAACGTCCAGTGTAATGACTTTGACAAAATAAAAAATATTACATAACAGGCAGAATGTGAAAATAGCAAATAAATTTTAAATTTTATTACACATCCATTGAATTATTATGTAATGGAATCTGACTTGGGCAAAATTTGGGAGTATGCCCTGTCGTGCCGCACCTACCATACTTACGAGGTTGAGAAAATTCTCCAGTAGATGGTATCCTAGACGTGCGTCTACATCTATGAGTATGTGGTCTAACTCCGGGTGCCAACAAATTATTAAGTGGGAGAATATGGTTAGGAATTTTCCACTCGACTTCATTTGGTACAGGAAATATCATTTCGGCATACGATACTCTCCAATAATTAGCCATGTAATAATAACTGCACAAGATGTGTGCTGAGAATCCTCTATGCATAGTCATTGCTACTGCATGTGTATATGGAAAACTTTTCAACTGAAACACACGTGTACGTGTTATTATTCAAGTCCAAGATATATCCGATATTACGTCTACATCTCACAAAGAAGCAAAATTGGTCCAGTGGTTCCACATATATCTTTCTCACCGGATCCAGAGTCTTGAAGAGTTTATCTTCCTAAATCGGGGTTAGCACACTTGTGCAACTATGTGATTCCTCACGTCGATCATGAGATCACTAGTGTAGCTTGTTATGAATGTGCTTAATCATTGCAAAAATTGGTAACTCTCGATTCTTCTTAAATAATGCATTGAGCGACTCCGCATTATTCGATATCATGTTATATCAACGTCCTAGAAATTGTGAAGAAATACTTGAAGCGATTCTTGCCATCTGTCTCAATAAAAAACATCGATCCAGGATTAGTTCTCCCCATGTTACAGCAATATCTAGCCAATTTTGCATTACAATCCTCGATCAAACCTATTAAGTTCTCCAATATGCATTCATGGCCTTTCAGGCCTTCTGATAGCTCATGACCATTCCATACTCTCAACGAACGTCATTAATAATGTCTAAATATCTATAGAACGTTTGCAAGTCCTAAAACTTGTACATTATTTGTCAACCAATAAACCATGATCTGGTCTGCCTATAATCATTTCGACGAATACCAACTTCGCAGGTACGTTCCCGTGTATACTTATGAACTACAAAGGATTCATTCGTATCCATCTTTGTCGCTAGCAAGTTTCAATGGCAACTGTCGTCAACGCAGATAATTGTGTATGTTGATTTGTTTGATTTTTTCACTTTAAACTCAAAGTTGTGTTTCAAAGCAATCTGATAAACAGCTTCCTGCAAATCTTTTTTTGTTTCGAACAGTTGCTTGACATACAAGTCTTCATTATCGACAACTACACGCGAACAATTAGAGAACCTTGTGCTCGTTCCAACCTATGAGCGCCTCCTCGACTCATGTCTCCGACAGGATAATGCAATCAAATTCTCATTTGTAAATTTATTTTCATTGTCTCCAAATGTCAAGAAAATTCAGTGCGAAACAGTGAGGTAATGGTGAGGAACAACTGTCTCAAGAATAGGCACATCATCCTCACAATCTATCTCTACCGTTTCTTAAAAATTATTCACATTATGATCCCCTCCACGGAATATTCATGTTCACTCTCAGGGTTATTCTTCTTAACTAAAGTTACGCAAATAGGAATCATGCAATTCAAGTTCATTTCAATTAAAACCTTCATTTCAATTTCAGAAATAATCATTGTAGGCGGAATTGAAATGGACGTATGCTCGCTGAATAGAAATCCCAATTCCATGTCATATTGAGAGGGATTGACGCTAGCATGTTCTATAATTTATGGTACATTTCTGTATATGATGTACTCAATCTTATCACAATTGCAGTATCACCACGTCATTTGCTTGTCTTTATAAGGAAACATAATTTGTTAAAAAAATTATAGTTATGGGAAAAAGGAGGGAAAGAAAGACATTTTGGGTTGGTGGGGAAGACTAGAAACGGCCGATCGGACCAAAGACAATTGGCCCCGACGATCATTTTCCGGTCATCTTGATCTTCGGATCTTGTCTGAAAATATACATGTAGATAGATTTTTTTCCTCATTTTTGCTTAAAAAGTTATAGATTCATTTAAGATTGTAAAAATTTATCTGTCTATGTCGAAATAAGATTTAAAGATTCAAACATACACTAGTTTAACGAAAAAGAAATTAAAAATACATAAATATACTTCCCAATTCCTTTTGATAGATACAAATAATATTTTCTTGTTAAGCATTTGATAAATTTATGAAATCTTATCTATGTTGAAGTAAACAGATAAAAAAGCGATTGCATTTTGAAATTTAAAGTGTGAAGCGTTTGGAATTCTTTTTAATTTAAAAGGGTATTATTGTCTTTTAAACAATATCATATTTTTGTAATTATGTAACAATATAAGAATATTTTTGTCTTTTGTTCATTAAGCGACGTTTTTGATGAATTGGCAATGACTTCGTGGAAAAATGACAATACGAGATGGCCCATTTGAAAAGTACCCCTTGTCATTCCCAATCCTACTTTTTAGTGCACATAAAAGTGTCATTGAAATTTTTCTTGAAAAGTATAAAATTAAGCCATGGACTAGTGTTATCAATCCTAGGTGGGGCTGTGGGCTCATCATTATTCCAAATAGCTTAATAAAAATGAATTATCACTTCCGATGAGTTTGCGCGCAGAAACCCCCATTATACAAATTAACTTGCGCTCGGTGGATTACATAATTCAACAGCTCTAATAGTAAAATGAGAGCATGTTTGATGTACACCTGTTCGTGTGTATCCTAACCCTTTGTTTGGGGTCATTTTTGGGTCAAAATACATTTTAAAATAATATTTTATTAGAAAATGTGTGGTTAAAAAATAAGAAATTTTTTTTTATTTACGTGTGAAATTATTTTACTAGATAATGTGTGAATAAAAATAAGTTTTTGAAAAAATAGGACCAATACGATCAAAATCGTTTTATATACTTAGACAAGGTCCACGAACGTTTGGATGCATTTACAATCTAATGTTTCAATAGAACGTCCTATTTCGTAACTCTCTCTTTCAAATACCTAAAAATTCCTTTTAAAAAAATTAAATAAAATAAATAATAAATATTTTGGCAACATTAAAGTGGAAACCAGCAACTCCTATTCTAACAAAAAGTTGTAAATGACCATGTGTAGTGTAGTGTAGTGTTGAGTACCCATAGGTTGACTTGTGATTAGTTGCACTGTAGTCCTTGTGCATTATGGTTTGTTTGTAACCTATTACAATATGATCTTGAATGATTGTTCGACATCTCATCCCCAACTATGAGTGTAATAATTGCTATCTCGAAATAATGATCAACAAATTCCTCTCATATAATCACAATTTTCTTCTAAATTTATTGGCTTATTGTTCAACCAGGAACAAGAGAACTAACGAGGAAGCGAAATTATCCAGAAACTAAATTATTTCTTTAATCCAATAAACAAGATCGTCTAGATATTTATGTGTATGTTATATCAAAAATAAAGAATTCGAATTTTTACCTAAATTCGATAGTTAATTCTTGAATTAATTATTAATCACAAACGTTCAGTCTTTTGGATTATGAACTTCCACATTTTTAATTCCAAGAAGTTGATACTTCAAACTCCAAGTTTTCTATGGTATTCTCTAAAGTTAAGACTACACCGGTAAGTGTGTACTTTTTTTTAATTAAATCAAGAAACTAATTCTTAAACTGAACAATTGAAAAGGGTAAGAAAAATAATTTTGTCTCCCTTTTTTCCCTCTCTCTAAAATTTGAACACAATTGAATTATGTATTATGATTGCTGTAGAATCCCATAAGATATCCAGTTTTGATCTAGTTTCTATATATAGAGATAAAATGGTTGCAATCATTGTACAATAATAATTCCATATTCAAATAAGAATTTTAATTAAAATCCAAGTAGGAGTTTTAATTAAAGTTCAAATTCAATCAGTTTACATTCAATTAGATATGTGGTCCTAAAATCAATTTCAATTATAATTAAATTTACAACTTTTATAATAATTACAACCAAGTATAAAACTTTATTGTAGCTGCAGTTAAGCCCAAAACTATTATAATTACAGTAATTAAGTTTTAATACTTTATAGAGCTACCATAAGGATCTGATCCGACATATATTATTCAAGTTACAATAATTAGATCATGTCTAAACGACCCTAAACCACACTATTTAATTATTAGTCTTTGATGTTTCGAATAAAGGCCAAAACTGAACTCTTGGAGTTTATTAGATCATAGATATCAATAAATCTATAATATTTTTCTTCTGACCTGCTGTATATGTATTTTATCCCGTCCGAGATCCGATATTAGGTATGAGCATAAATGATCGTTTTACCCTTCTAATTATTTTCACTTACTTAAATATTATTTTCTTCAACGGTCCTGTAAACTAATTACAGATGTCGAAATTTAGCCGTCACTAAACACTGAGCCCATATTTTAACTATTCAACAGAAAAATATAAGTAGTCACTCTACCCATTTTTCAGGATGACGGTTATCGACATGAATTCATATTCTCCACTCCGCTCATTCTCAAGTTCCCAATCCATCAAGAATTTGACCAATCAAATTGATCTCACCCATTGATGAACCAAAGAATCATTAAAATAACGAAAAGATATGCATACCACTATCAATGGATTTAGATGAAATATACAGCGGTCAAATGGAATTTAATTCTCCACACGGTTATACTGCATAATTAAATTCGACACGCTGTCTGTTCAATACACTTCAAGTGTACTAGTGTCACATTTAACTATTTCTATGATAAAGACAAATCACAAACTTTAATAGTGAATCGATCGACGCTATAACCTTTTAGTATAAGGTGTCAACCCTTATACATTAGTTATGAACAAATTATTTATGATCAAAATATAAGTTTTATCACAATGTACTTCTTAATGCAAGTACTCAACTTACATTATCACAAGTGATGATAGACACTTTAATTTGTATGCTCAATAATAAATAATACAATAAATAAATAAGACCACAACTTATTTATTATAAATATTTATTTTATCATTGCAAAAATACTATATAGACACACAACCTAACACCACATTCATTGGTCACGAAATCATGCTTTACGCTCATATTCTCGTATTCTTTGATAATAGTTTTTAATGATGTGAAGTAGTAACCAATTAAAAGCATTTGTTCGTTGTTGGACTTTGGAAAGATTATAAAGCCTTGCGTCACAAGTACTCTCTATTTTTATCGCAAACTTGCACATGGTTCGCTTGACTATTAATACTTTTACGTGTTTGAATTGTCAATATTAATAGCATATCTTTCTTAATAATTTTGTCCTCAGTCTAATTTTTTCTAGAGTTGTAGATCTTTTGAGCTCATGGCAACTTGGTCTCCAAATGACAATTTTCATCAACCTAATATTAAAAAGTGTATATTTTTAATGAAAAGGCATTTATATATTTATTTTTTATGAGATTAAAAAAAATCCCAAAAGAAAGAAAAAAGAAGGCCATGAGAAAAATGGAGTCAGACAGAAAAGAATAAGGAAAGACGAGAGTGAAGAAAATCAAGAGATGATAGAGGTAACGAAAAAAGTGGGAGTGGGTGAAAGGGTCAAGGGAAGCTAAGTTCAAAACCATTTTAGCAATCAATTGATGATGAAAACTGTCGATTGAACACCAACTTGTTACAAACTTAGTTCACGGATGATTCTTGCGAAAGATAAATTGGAGGTTGATTTTGGGGTCTTGAAAAAAATGTGGGGATTAAATTGCTATATAGGGAAATGGTTGGGACCGCTAATGCCACTAGTCAGATTGCTAATATGACAAGAAACTTGGCATTTATCTTTTTCCAGTCCTGTCAAACCAATAGTCAAATACCAAATTGTCATTAATGGTTTCTAGTCTATCAACAATTCAATAATTATCCATTTAGCCTTAGGATTTATGACCAACCAAACAATCATCCAAAATCCGTCCACGAAGTCACTCCCACTAATTTATTTTTATTTTTATTTCTATTTTTACAAACTAATTATAGAATTAAAATTGTCAGCAAGTCATTCTGTTTGAGTTAATTTCAAAATGGTCATTCAAATTTGGGGAAATTTTTTTTTAAAAAATTCATGTTATCAAATGGTTGCTAGTGTATTTTACCATTTAGTCACTGAAAGTTAATTGAAATTACAAAAATGGTCACTAAAAAAAAGTAACTTCCAATTCGACGCTTGTATTTACTTCGTCTGATTCGATTCAATAGTCACGCAATAATCCTTCATTTGCTTATCTTTAGTTATACGTTGCAAAGAGACAAGAGGTGGTTGAAAAGGTATAGCGGTCGGTCCTTGCCAGCATCCATAATGGTTTAAGACAGCTTATTTCCTCTTCAAACCAAAGGGGCAACACATGGTTGCAAAAGGTTTATCTGAATTGATAATGAAGAACAGAGAAAATAACGCCCGTTAATCGACCTTGGTATGTGAGGTCATGTTTGCACCATGTAACAAACCTTTTGCCACCAAATACCTTTCGATTAATCCTATCTCTTATTTGAAACAAAATGAAAGTCAAAATTCTAACAATTCTTGTGCATCTAATCAAGCTGATGACAAAAAGTAACAAGTTATATGAAGAAAAATAGTAGAAATTTACAAAACGGAGAAATATGTTTAAAGCCTAGAAAGCAACACTCTCCGTACAGGATATGAAATGTATCGTTAAATTAGACCCCAGTTAAAAAGAGTCCCAAAGGGCTCTTCCCTCTCTCTAACAATCTATAATTACTCCTTAAGACAACAATCTCGTGTAAACTCAATAGGAAGAGCCTTCGAATGTCAATCACCCCAAGGTATCCTAATGCAAAAATATCAGCGAAAGGTCATACTCACCTAGACACTTACCACCCTAAAGCCACTCAGTTTTAGGCGTTCTAACCCAGAAAAAAAAAAGGATTCTAGTAATCAATCCATTTTGTGAAGTTGAAGAGAATTTCAGTGCGCGTTTTTAGCCATGCCGAATCCCCATGAAGTAGTTGAAATCATGGTGCTGGACGTTTAATTGCTTTAGCCAAGAATCTGCCACGCTCAAAAGTGATGCCAACCTCTCTTGGTCCCTCCCGTCCTTGTCCGAGACCCACACATCACCGTGCATCTTATAAGTGGCCATACCAAATGGAGGGAGAGAGATGCTTTCTCCTCCCTTGCTTTTCCCTTCCCTGCTCACGGGGTCGTCCTCAAGGTCCATGTCTGTGGATAGGCATGAGCACAAACAATAAGCATTTCGTGCAAGAAATATTCTAAGCGTAAAGCGAAAGAGACAATAATGAATTCACTTTCACCAAATGGCATACCTTGAAAAGAAGAAGAAAGGATGTGGTATGTGAGAAAGCCTGTGTTCAAGTCCTTGGAGGTTCTGCCCATTGGAATGTGATAAATCGGATACCTGAATCACACTCATCATCAGTGAATTTAGTGACCAAACTAGGGAGGAAAATGTAATATTATAAGTACCGATACTAGAAAAAGAGCGAGATGCGAACCAAGCAACTGCCATCCAACTAGCAGGTGAAAGATCTGAACTTCTCAATGTCAGTAATCTAGGGTATCTTTCAGCTAAGGCACTCATCTGTAAAACAAATAAGAACGGCGTCAAGTTACGTTTCGGCATGGAATGTCGAATTAAAAGATAATATATCAAACATCATGTTCTCGCCGAATCATATTTCATGCTTACAGAAAAGGAATCTCGTCAATATGCAAAAGCAAGAACATATGCTTGTGAAGATGAGAAAACTAAATGCAATATAAGAAAAAGTAGTTTCTAATTAAATCAGAAGACAAATAAAGATGGCCTATAATAGACAACAGCAAGTTGATTCATTTTTTAAAGTCAAAAGTTCCACAACATCTTTAATCAATGGATGCCTCTTAGGAACATTATTTCAAGTGATTTTATCATATTCACATTAATTTGCTTCTTTTTCCATCTTTTCAATACTCGGTGATTTTACACCCAAAAATGCAGATGATATTTGAACAAAATCTTGAAAACTAAATAAGGTTTACCTTGTCCATGAGAGGAACCCTTCCATAAGGAGAAGATGTCTCAAAGTACTGGAAGTAAAGATTACCCAATTTATCATTGAGGTGCCAGAACCCATCTTGCTCGAATAACCCTTCCTCAGAGGAACATCCATCCCATCGCGACAACTTTTCACTCTCACTTTCATCGCTGAATGAGTCACTAAACGAATCCCTCAACTCACTTGTGGAATCAGTTTCTTCCCTACAGTATAGCACCAATCCAACATGATTATGTTAACCATCGACTTTTTATAAGCATTTTAATTGCCTCTAAATGTTCATTAACAACTACACAACACAACATGTTCAAGTAAAAACCTCCTCTCATATTACTAAAATCCAAAAACTTTAAACCAGAGAACAGAAGAGATTACTCGTCATAAACTTATTGATATTCACACAAAATTAACGAATTAGGCCTAACAAATTCGGGACTTTTTGCAAATAAAGTACATATATCAATTCATTCGACTTGTAAACGTAAAAAGCTAACCCGATTTGCTTAGGGAATTACCTTAAACTGTTTACAGAACCATTGCTGGTGAAGATTTGTATACCAGAGAGATACGGCACAAAATACTGGATTAAATTTTGGCCATCATCAAGACTAATTGGAACTCCAACCCCATAAACACTCCATTCATCATAACAACTCCAAAGATCCCCTAATGTAAAATAATCAACTTTTTCTCTTTCCCATGGATGCCATAGCCTATTCAGCTTCCTCATCTCACTCTGATTTAATTAAAAAGAACACATTAATCAACGAAGAAATACGAATAAATAAAATCCATAAGCATTAAAGAAACATACCTTAGATAAGAATTGAGATGGTACAGCTGGAGTTATGCAATCCAAGAAGCGTTCAAGGTTTGTTTGGGTTGAATTCTTGTCAAGGATCAACATGATTCTTGAAAACCAGAAAAGGAGAGAGAAAAAAAAACAAGAGAGATTTCAGTGTTTCTCTCTCCTAACTCTTGGAAACCGTGGAAAACGAAAACAAATACAGGAAAGGTAAAATGAGAGAGAAATTAACGGGATTCTCTTTCCCTTAAATAGGAGAGAGAGCGGAAAACTGGCACAGGAAGGAAAAAGATTACTATTCTTTAACGTTTGGGCAAACAACTAGCAAAAACTAAAAAGTCTTCTCAATTTTGTCAAATTCAATCAAACATTCTTCACGAATCCTGCGAGTTTTTCTCTCCTTATCAAAACCCAATAAAATTGAAATCAAAAGCAAACCGCAAAACCCAACTTTATTAGAGAGCAAAACTATTTATAAACATTCTTGTGATATCGATTTTCACTAGAAAACAACCCGCAAAATGTGTGTGTGTGTGAGAGAGAGAGAAAGAGGGAGAGAGAAGGTTTTTCCGAGCCAAGAAAATTTCAACACTCAATCAACAGAAATCCATGGCCACCGAAGAAAGGGAATCAAGTTGTTTTCATCATAAAGCAAAACCATTCACAAACTAGTGAACTGATACGTATATATGCTTTGGAAAGGAGGTTCTGTTCTCAAATGTGAAATGTCTGTTCGCTTGCGTATGTGTGGTTTATGGAGAAAGAAAGAGACTTTATTACACATCTGGAAGATTTTTCGTTTATGGGACCCCTAATTTGTCTGTCTTTCGGGACAGTCCAGCCAAACAGGCACACAGGATTTCGACTCGCATCAGTCTCTTAAGAGTTTCCTTGCTCAAATGGATTAATCTCTTTTGTTAGAAAATGTTTGCACTTGATTGACATCTACTCACATACATGGGACCAACATAAGAAAAAAAAATGCAAAAACAAAAGTGGGACACGCAGTGTCAATCAGGAAGGGGAAAAACCTGGCCAGATTTAAAAGCTATGGATTTTGATATGCTTGTTTAGGACTCGATCTTGGTACTAATCAATAGCGTCAAACCCTCCTTGATCAGAATGGATTCAAGACTGAGCTACAAAATTTCAAACCGGACTACCACGTGGGAAAAAAAATTATGCATAAAAAACTGATTTTTTACCAAAAAAAATAAAAAGCACCTTAAAAAAAAGCTCTTGGCCCTGAGGGAGGGGGGCTACAGCCCAGCCCAGCCCCCCCCCTCTCAATCCGTCTCTACTCCCTGATACAGTTGCATGGTTCTACTTAAATATATATGTTGTTGTTTGAGCCTCGTTTTTTGGTTAAAATGTATTTTGAATTAGCATTCTGTTAGAAAATGTGGGATTAAAAATAAAAAACTAAATTTGCAAGTAAAATTATTTTATGGGAGAATATATAGTTAAAAATAAGTTTTGAAAAAAAAAATTGAGTTTTTGAAAAAATTGGGATCAATAAGCCTTGCTTGATGGAAATAAAAATTAAATTTTTATTAGATGTGATTCAAAAATTGTGGATTTCATGAAATATATTATTAAAATTAATTGTTGATTTTGACTTTAACAAAAATTTAGATTTTAATTTGTATCAAATAGGTGCATAATTCATTAACGTTTGTAGACCGCACCATAACAGCAGATCTCAAACTTGTCTATCTATGTGTGTGTAGATATATATTTGTCATTAATGTTGGTATCTATTAAATCCTTCATTTAATTGATTTTCCAGATTTTAATGGGGAAAATCTAATGGTTGTAACACTTATACAAAGTTGCAGTTTTAGGTTGAATGTAACTTATAGGATTATCAGTTTTTAATTAACGATTGTAACAATAATAATCAGATTTAAATTTTGCGTTATAAATATTAAAAAATTGCTATCTTTTTTGCGTGATTATTGTAAATAGTTACCATTTATTGAATGAATTTAATTTTTGAAGTTTACTGTAAATTTGTAAATATAATATCTTTGATGAGATTTTCTTGATATTCAACTTATAATAAATAATCAGGTCACAGATTTATTTGCAAGTTTGAATTGTTAAAACAAATCTCATATACAAGAATGGGTCACTAAATTTTTCCATAATCCAAATGAGCCACCAAACTTCAATTTGGTACAATCAAATCACACTGTTAACCCAACGATAAATTCATCTTTCTCATAATTTAAGACACGTGGATGGGAATTGAAACTGACTACGACAAATACGCTAACAAACATGTCCCCAATTATGTTGCATGGATTAATGGAAGTCAAACGGAGTTTAGTGATTGCTTCTTAGATGTACAATGATAAAATTGAAATTCAATAACTCACAGTTATGTCAAAAGTTTAGTCTTTTAAGAACGAGCATATATTATAGTGTGTTGAATTAGATAAATTGGGGTGCAATAATAACCAAATATTTCACGTCTCTCTTTTTGATAACTAAAACCTAAAAGGTTATTGAATGTATGGTAATTTTTTATATCGACAAGTAAAGCTAATAATGTATGAAACAGAAATGTATTTGCCAGAGTTAAGGAAAAAAATTTAAAATAACAGAGAATGACGTAGCAATGCGTTGAATTGTCAAATGATTAAAGTAAGCAATTAAAAGATTTGACTTGCATTGACTAAATTTGATTAATTGGAGATTGACTTAATAATCGACCAATAAAATATGATTAAGGAGGCATATTCAACAAATCATTTGATTATAATTGTGTGTCAATGTATGGGATTTGGTACAACAATTGTGCTATAAGTACATGATAAATTTATATAACAATTTACATATGTACGATACACAAAGATATGATTAAGTCAGAATTTCTTTAATTAAATAAAGAATAAAAACTTTTTCATTCCCTTTTTGACACATCTAAACCATTATATAATTGTTTATATATAAACAGCATTATTCTTGTTGCAATTGATTATGCTATATGTAGGGTACACTGCTCGGGGAACACCTCTCCTCCTGGCATTTGGGGAGAAAAACATGGTGTACAGTGCCAAACATATGGAATTATCCTTAAAAATATACATACGTATGTTTATATTTATAAAGAAATTAGTATATTTGATACAAAGCGGGCTTTTTTGGTAAATTTTAAAAATAAAAAGGCTATTATTTTAACAGGAATCAATATTTTTTTAATTAATAAATCCAAGCATATCTTGCTTCTTTTTTGGTGAGGATTAAAAATTAATTTTTTAGTAAATTTTGATAAATAAAAAAAAAATTAGTGAAATAAATGGTTGAAAAGTTATATATTTTATTTAATTAAAATTAATTGTTGATTTTGACTTCAACAAAAATGGGCTTTGAGTCTAATCTAATAATAAATAAAATTTACTTGGTCAAATTAAAAATAATTAAAATATTTTTAGCAATAATTCTTATATTAATATAAAAATAAATAATTTGATGAAACATACCTTAAGTATACTCTCCAATTTCATATGTTTGACAAGAGTCGCGGTATGCGCTCCATTTTTCATCTATCCCACATTGTCCCCTCAACAAAATTTTGAAATATTATTAAGAGTTTGAGGCGTAAAAAATTTAGAGGTTCAATCTCAAAAATTATAGTGAGATTTAGCGGGTGTGGGGTGTCATGATAGTTTAAAATTATAGTGAGATGTCAAGATTTTATTGATTGAGTAGTAAAAATAAGGCGACAAATTGGGACTCGCCTCGCGAAGCACGAGTACTAATTTCAACTTTGGTTAATAAACTTTCATGGAAATGTCAACTTGTTCTAATCAAATCGTTGAATACTTTCAAAGTTTGTTACTCTATTATTAAATTTGTAATAAAAAATAATGGCTAATTTCCATCTTCCCTTGGCCACAGACACAAAGACAAAGTCACTTGTTTGTTTTGAGTAGATAAAGAAGGGAAACTTGGCGTTTGGTAAACCGCGTGAAAAGATAGTGATCTGTATATATATGAATCCATCAACTGCGTAAAATGTGAGTTAATTAATCTTTTGATGTTGTAAGCAATAGTTTGACACATTCTCACTACGTAATTTTAAAACTACTCAACGCATAAATTGGTACGGCAAGGCAGGTGGAGGATAGAATTAAAACTGAATGGAAAAATTACAATTGGGCCCCCAATCATTTGGAGAAATAAGTCCTCAGCATATTATTATGATAGTTCCAATATCACCTTTTACATTTTTTGTGAACTCAATGGACAACTTTATCCTTATATTGGATAACATAAAACCCATTTTTATTAGGAAAATAAATTTACTCATATCCTTAAATAAAAAGAAAGAAAAAGCACGATGGAAATAAAAGAGTAAATTTATTTAATGGAAATTGGGGGAGACTTTTTGAGGCTTGGTGGCTTTGGTTACATTTTATTTTATTTTTTTGTTTAACCGAACATGAGGACATAATAGTATTTTCGATTAAAAAAAATGAATTATTAATTAAACACAAGGTAAAATTGTCACTAGGGATTCAAATATTATAAAATGAAAGATTGGTGACTGAGGTTGTCAAAATTACATGTTGGGGACCCTACATGTAATTTTTCCAAATTGTATATTAATACTGTTGGATTATTCATTAACGTTGTACAGAGATGTTGACCATTGGGTTGCCAGGGACCAAGTCGACAATTTGTACTTTTGAAGCGACTTCAACAGACTAATTACACATGTTGACCTCGAAATTCAGCGGTGCTACCTGGCAAAAAGATCCCAGCTCCTCTTTTGTACACGTGTTGTTACTTGCGCACTTGGACTGTAACATTAGACTGCTAGTGATCATAGCTCCGATGGGATATACGACGGTTGTAAGTACACCAACGTTCAAGTCAAATGATGAAGAAGATGTATATGTCTTGGATGTGAGACACTAAATGAGAATATTGATATTGGGCTTGAAGAAAACACTGAGTGTAAGCTTTTATATTATAAGAGAACAAGTGATGTTCATTGAATGTTTGACACGTGACCTCATATTGATTTTTCACTGTCAAAAGGTGTTAATCCTAGCTAAATAGGCATGTGGCCGCTTGACGCATGTTCAAAACCAGCCGCGCTATGTCTTGAAAGCAATATGAAAAGTATGTTAAGTGTATCTTCTATAGGCTGCCAAATAGTTTATGTATACTCTCTGTATTAAGTATCTTTTGACCAATGTGGTTTTAGTAAAAGATTTCATTGATAGGAGATGCACCTCACCTTAGGAATATATTGTAATAGGAGTGTCACCTCACCTCGAAAGTACCACTTTTGGAAGGAAGTGATATCACCTCAAAAGTACTACTTCAAAGGGAATGATATCACGACGAGAGAGGTGGTCAACCGCTTCAAATGAGGTGCCCAACCACCTTGCACAATTGTCCAACCACCTCATAAAAGACATGAAGGAATGAGATAGAACGGAGTGTGGACCTTGCAAGGACTCCTAATTCATCTGTGTTTAGCTGGCTGTCATGTGGTCTACCATGTAGGATGATGCATCACAATAGTCCCTCAAGCCCTAACATGAATATTCATATAAGGTGTAGACTTTAACAAGTGTGGTTATCACGCAAGCTAGCATCTAGTGAAATGAAGAATTGGGATGCAATGAGAGAGGTTAGGTGATTGTAGACAATAATTCTTCATTGATAATCTAAGGTGCAAGCACTTACAGATTGCCTCAATGATGTACCATCTTGTTGTTCAAAGTGCCTCGACTGGAGAGATGTTACAATAATGACATGGGAACGAGGTCGCCGTAGCTTGTTTTACTGTTAATGGTAAAGTGATGGACAAATTATTGATGTTACTACCAAGACGACAACGATGTTACTACCAAGACGACAACATAGGAGTGTATAATCTCCCAACTCCAATCCTGAATATTCATGTAAGGCTTGGACTTTGACATAAATTAAGTTTGAGAGTCAAGGTAATAAATTTCTAGGTAATTGAATGCATTTGCTAAGATGCCCTCAAGGCGAGGTGACGTTGCCTTGCAAAGGCGAAATGCATTTTCCAGGGATGATGCCCTCAAGTATAGGTGGCATTTTCTTGGAGAGTTGAAGCCCCATATTGCAAGGGCAACGTTCTCAAGTAGAGGTAGCAGTCTTATGTAGATGATAAACTAGTGCATATACAATACTTGAAATCTATCGATCTTAAGTGAGGAAACTCTAACAGTTGGGTCGTGCATATTACACATTTTTAGGATTAACACATTAATAAGCCACACATCAATAATTTGCAAGAAAAAGCCTAATGAATATCAAACATCTCATCAGTTCCATGCATGCTTAGCAACTCCCATTTACTATTTTCCAAAGGACATGCAACCATTGTATTAAGTTTGAATCATAATTCTATTGTGCATGCTCATAAATAACTTTTCATCGAGCGCGTATACCCTATATGCGTGAATCTCGTCTTAAATTCAAAACTTAAAAAAGCGCCCTTTTGTTCAACGATCTATATGAAGTGACTCATGGGTAGCTTGGATGGTTGGTCCTTAATCCGACAGTTGAGGACATAGCCTTTTGCCTATAAAAGGGGCCAAATCTCTCGTTAACAGCCTTTTACTTGCTTTCAAAATCATCTAAACCCTTAGAAAATTTCGAAAAATCTGGCAAAAGCACCAACTCTGGCTAGAATCTTGGTTTCTAGTAAGTACTTTGCCAAAAAAAAAAAAAAAAAAGGTTCATTTTGTTTACTTTTTATTTAAAAATAATTTTCAAAAAAAAAAAAAAAAAAAGGTTCATTTTGTGTACTTCTTACTTTTTTTACTCTCTATTTTAAATCTCTTTTATTTTTGTCTAAACAAGCAATATTCACTCGCATGGAAAAGGGCCCAAAACTCCAATGAGGTTTCTAGTCAGAGAGTGGTTGATGATGAGATTGTGGAGAAGGTAAAGAGTAGCTTCAATAGTTCCAATATGTCCACTGAAGAAGAGGTGGTCAAGTTAGCCATTTCTGGCGGTAAGAGGTGGATACCTAAAGGAATAAGGGCTACTAAGACTTTCTTAAATATGACAAAGAAGAGGTGCTTCCACATGAGGGCTAGTGTATAGTTCTAGATTGTATTGAATTATATGCTTTGAAGTCCTTTGAGAGAGCCTACAATTCAAGGTTGTCAGTAAGGCCACCATCATTTCTAGGTGCGTCTGCCTTTATATCTCCCTTCTTTAGAGAGAGAAGTGACCCGGGTGAAGAAATGCCCTTCCAAATCTTATGTGTTCCTTACCAACCCAAGTTTGTTGGATAGAGGTGGTACTACTTGGTACCTTGTGGATCTTATAGACCATTTATGCTCGAATTGCCCAACTCTATGAAACACGTAAGGAGGGATAGTTCTAGGTTAGTAAGAAGTGGTAAATTGTAGCTTGATGCCTTTCGAGACCTAACAGACTCCATGAGGCTACTTTGGTGACTGTGAGTTTTGTTTTCTGGAGTAATGTATATGTAGTATTTATTTATTTATTTATACAATTTTACTCGCGAACTTTTTCTTGCTTGTAGATATCATTTTTCTAGTGTGGCTATTTAATTCAGAGTGGGTATTATAAGGTAGATCAACGAAAAAACTATATAATAAGCTGATAACAAGAATTCGCATTTTGTTCCAAATTACATAATGATCAATAGAGAGAAAAGGGGAACAAACTATTCATTTCATTAACTGTGCAATTTTGGATTTAAACTTGATCCAATGATGACGCCTCTTCAAAGGGTCTCATTAAACTCGATTTTTGAGTCCGATTTATCAATTTATCATTGGATGCTTTGAAGACTATAATCACTTTAAATTCAATTGTTAACAAATAAGATTAACTTATTAGTTATACTAAAAACTTTAAGATCATAATCAACAATAGGACAACACATGGGTCATGTATTTTTAGTAAAATAGATTTCAAAAGTGTCTATCACCAAATTAGAATGAAAGAATGGGATGAATGGAAAGTTACTTTTAAAATTAAATGTGGGTTATATTAGGGGTTAGTTATGTCGTTTGGTCTTACTGATGCACCTAGTACTTTCACTCGATTAATAAATCATGTTTTACGTGCATTCATAAGAAAATTAGTCATAATTTGTTTTGACGATAGTATATACCAAGAGTTTAGATGGGTATATTAAGCAATTGACATGTGTGCTTGATGTTTCAAGACATTAAAAACCACATGCTATGTTTAAGAAATGTACAAGAAAAATGTTTTTCATGGTTATATTGACACAACTCGTCTCGAATCACCTTAATGGTCCAACACGTGTCGTGCGCCGATGGTAGATATCAGTTAAGTGCTGGACCCACCACCAAGGTAACCTTGACTTGTAACACCCCGCATTTTTCTTACTATGTGAATCTA
Organism: Olea europaea var. sylvestris; assembly: GCF_002742605.1. NCBI lineage: Eukaryota > Viridiplantae > Streptophyta > Magnoliopsida > Lamiales > Oleaceae > Olea > Olea europaea. The sequence goes on from NW_019263417.1 coordinate 451,915, forward strand.
AACTTGTCATTTAGCATAAATGATTTATTTGTTTACATGAATTTTTAGAAAATTATTTGAGTCAAATATTTAAAGTTGATGAAAATATATCGATATTAGACTCGTTTTATAGGTCGTGTTAAATAATATAATTTGGAATCAAGAAAAAGTAATTTCGAGCTAGTATGCCAGAATTATTCTAATAAAAAGAAATATGTTATCTTTTAATATTTTATTAATATATAATATAAAATAATTTTCCTTCTAGAAATCTGTATTATAATGGAATGAAACGAATATGTTATAATATAATTAAAGGTATTAAATTTAATTATCCCATTAGCCTTTATAATAAATACATTTGTTAGCCTCATCATATTCACAAGCCGTTTTCGTATTAATGTCACATGCATGGTGGCTAATTCCATTAATATTCCATTAACGAGAGGATGTCTTTTAACATTTCTGTAAGTTACGTGTGTGGCGAAAAAATTATATATATATGAGATGGGAATGATTTTCCTTCTACCACAATAATATTATACATATTTCATGCTACTAATATTTTTAGAATTCGAGTAGTATCATATTTATATTTTCAAAAGTCATTTTCAAATAAATTCTTGGATATCAAATTGAGGCAAGAATGCATGTAAATTTTGGCATAAAATGCTATGAGGCCTTCGAGTCGAATTCTATGTTAAATCCTTCGGAATGGACCGTTAGATCAAAGAGAAGAAGTTAAATCCTTCAAGATGGACAATGAGGTGAAAGAGAAAATGTTAAATCCTTCGAGATGGACCGTTTGGTCAAAGATGTTAAATCTTATGGGATATAGAAATTATTATGAAATTCCTTGAGCTCTAAATCTAAGAAATATTGGTATGTTATGCTATTTTTATATTTATATCATGTGAATAAGGATGTACACGTATTCTTACTAAGTATTTTCAAAATACTCACTCTTACAATATTTTCAGATGAGAACGGGTCGTGTGGACACGTGGAAGATTGACAGAGCGATGCTAAGGGATCGTCAAGTAAATTTTCTAGAAAGATAATTGTCCACTTGTATTTGAAGAATATCGTATGCATGTTATTTAATATGTTGTTCAAGAATTCGATATGTTATGTTAAATTTTAAAGTAATAATTTCAATCGAGTATTTTCGATATATTTCTGCTTAAATTAGATAGAGAAAAGTTTTGGTAGCACCTCGAGCTTATTTTAATTTAAAAATAATATAATAATATGAAAAAGAGTTCAGGACGTTACATGACTTATCTGACTGTGAAGAAATTTTAAAGAATTTTGATAGAGTCTCCTCTAAAATATGAACTAAAACCACATGATCCATAGTCCGTTTCCTCAAATCAATACATATAATATAAAACAAGTACACCAGTGCCTCAAAATTCAAACTATTCAAAATAAAATACTGACAATTCGATATTTACTTGCTTTACTATCAACAATCCTCAAATGTACTAAATATACCATATAGTGATCTCATGACAACCTTTTCTAACATAAACTACATGTAACCCAAGAAAAAAGTACTACCTAATATGATAAAGTAGACCATACAACAAATGACGTGTGGCTCAATTCAGTGGATCGACAGGTTCCAATACTGCTCAACTCGACAGCTATTTTATAAGGAAAAGGGGTAACAAAATATGAGCTTATAACTTAGTGAGTGAATAGATTGAAAATAAGTATACGTTTCCATTTATGCACATTTCCTGAAAATTCTAACTCTATTAAATCTTTGAGAAATGCTTAAGCAACACTTTTAAACTAAGTATGATTGCATTATAAAATTCTTTGTTCGTAGTTCTAGACAAGTAACTGCAAAGTATAACGAATATGAAGAATCTGATATTCATGAAAATCTATGGTATAGTGTTGTTGCTCAATATTATAAGCTAGAAGCTTTATTCTTAAAACTGAATAAACCGAACTCTATAATTTGAAATCCATAAGCTGAACTGTAAACGGGGAAATGTAAGCTGTAGTCTAATAATCCCCTATATACTTAAAATTCACATCAAAATATATCCCATGTAAACATCTAATAATGATCTGAAAGCTATAAATCATGTGCACATAAAATCGTTTGATCAATAATCTGTACACGGTCGTAGCCTCTCAATGTACAAAATGGAAACAATATAATCATCCTTATACACGACTGTAGACCCTCAGTGTACAAGATGAAAACAACATAATCATCCTTATACAAGGCTGTAGCCTCTCCATGTATAATAGATACCTTTACCCACAGTCGTAGCCCCTCAATGGATAAGAGTTACCCTTACACACGGCTGTAGCATCTTAGTGTATAAGAGTTAAATATATGACTCTAGTTCACGGTCGTAGCCCCTCAGTGTACAAGATTGAAACAACATAATCATCCTTATACATGGTTGTAGCCCCTCAGTGTATAGGAGTAAAATACATGACTCTAGTACACGGCTGTAGCCCCTCAGTGCACTAGCGTAAGATAATTACATCAATTATTTTATGATAATTTCAAAACAATTATGCTCATTTACTAATTCTCGAAATTAAAGCATTTCATGTAATTAACATGCTTCAATAAAATAAAAAGAAAATCTTCTTTTTGAAAACATAGATTCTCCACTCACAGAACTATGTATGAAAACTTTATTTAATTGATGAGCATTTCTAAACTTTCATGTCCCTACCTAAAACAAAGTTATAATTCCCCAAATTAATATCTGACAATTAAATTAATACAAATTCACTTCTTAACTTCTCAATTTCTATATATACTCTTACATCTCCAATTCCCCAACTTTTCTCCTCTCTAATGATTTGTCAACTAATCACCATTCATTATCAAATCCATTAAATCACTTGCAATTGCTTAAAATTAATACCTTATACAACCCCTATATATAATTTAGTCTACTACATAAACTTCAATACTTGTCATATAACTTCATTCAAGCCTTTAAAATGTGAAAATCAAAGGTTAGACAAAAACAACAATAAATTCTAGAATATGGAAGTGTAAAACCAGTTTCTGTACACTAAAAATTATCATCAAAATAATTGACAGAAATGGCACTTTTCTGGACAAAATTACAAAATCAGCACCTGTGTATTAAAATTGCTCAAAAATAGTTCAAAATGGAGAAATCAAACCTCATGTCCTTAAATTAAGTGATTTACACCATATAATCACAAGAAAAACAAAGAATAGGTATCCATTTCATAAACCAACTTTCAAAATTTCACTTTCTACAAAATCAATCTTCCTTAATACATTTTCTTGATCTACTCTTGTTTAATACCTCAAATACATATTAATAATCTCTAATTCTTGCTAAACTTCGAATATAAATGAATTGTTCATAAACCCTTGAAATTTAATTAACATGCCTCTTTAAAAGAAGCATAAATTGAAGAAATGAAGAACTCAAACTCGTGAAAGTCATCAACTTTTTCCTTTCCTTTCTTCTTTTCTTTTTTCTGTCTTCTTTCTCGGCCTTTCTGCTTCTCTGCATTTTTTTAGTGCGTGTGTGTGTGTTTTTTGAGAGAAAAATTGGTCAAAGGTTGAATATAAAGGTCCACTTGTTCAAAAATTGTAAAGGAAGTCTCTCTTCTTTAATACAATATACCATTTAAGTCCTAAACTTTCGAAAATGCATTTCATTTCATTTTTGTCCTTAATTGATTTTGGCTTTGACAATTCAACATTTGAATTTTGACTATGAAAATCTGGGTTGTAACATATATTGTTAGTACAAAAGGCTTTGAAGTAGATGAAGAAAAGGTAAAAACCTTCAAGGAGTAATCTACACCTAAAAGCATATTGTTGTAAGTAACTTTATTGGTTTAGCTAGTTTTCGCAGACGTTTTGTTAAAGATTTTATATGCTTGCTACACCACTCATTGAAATTGTGATAAAATAAAATAAAAAAAAAAGTGTTGATTTTCATTAGGCATTGAACAAGAACATGCATTTAATGCTATTAAGGATAAGTTGTGTTTGCAAATGTTTTAGTCATACCAAACTTTAGCAAAACTTTTGAGATTGAATATCATCCCTTAGAAATATGAATTGGAGCCGTTTATATGTAGGATAGGCGGCTCATAACATTTTTGAGTGAGAATCTAAGCGGCTATGCGGCCACATGCTTAGATTCACGCGGTCGCATAGTTATTTGCCTAAGCTCCCCCCTCCTCCGCTACTTAAACCAAGTTGATCCATTTTGTTCCGTCTTCCAAGTCAAATATGAAACTTATCATTTTTCTTGTTATGATCGATGTTTCATCCACTATAACTTGAACAAGTAATCTAATGACTTTATTGACCTTCTTTGCCTGTGACCTAGTTATTAGTTATTCTTCCATGATCAACGGATCCTTGTCCTTACTAGCTCTCGTACCATGAATCTCATCAACTACTTCTTGTTCTCACTTTGAAATTGTATGTGTTTTTAATCTATTAACTTTTCTGCATTTAATCCCTTTACCTATTGACGGAAGAAGTTTTGATAGGAAGAAGAAAGTTGAATTGGTGAAATCAATTAATGAGAAGGTTCGTTTTCAAATTGAAAAAAAAAAAATTTGAGAATGAACATTATGCTTCTCAATCTAATAAAAGAATAAGAAATGTGGTCTTTGAACCAGATGATTGAATTTGGGTTCAAATGTGAAGAAGTGTTTTTCAGCTCAAAGAAGCTCTAAATTTCATCCTAGAGAGATGGATCATTTCAAATCTTTGAGAAGATTAATGACAATGCCAATAAATTGGATATTCTAGGTAAGTATAATATGTCTGCTACTTTTAATATTGTTGATGTTTATTTCTTTAACAAGGTGAAGATTCGAGGTTGAATCCTTNTAGGTAAGTATAATATGTCTGCTACTTTTAATATTGTTGATGTTTATTTCTTTAACAAGGTGAAGATTCGAGGTTGAATCCTTTTGAAAAGAGAGCGAATGAAGAGTATCATGGAGCGCCAACCAGCAAGGATACTTTACATGATTTGGATGGACTAATAACAAGATCAAGATCAGTAAGACTTATCCACACTACGTGAGTCAAGAATTCGAGTGCTATGAGCAAGACACTAATTTTCAAAATGGGTGTAAAAGAATAAATAAACTTATTACATTTAATTCCAGTTAAGAAAGAGGAGATGATTCAGAAAGGCATGCTCACGCAAAGCTTTTAAGGTTAGAACATCCTCTAGCGAGTCATATCACTTCCTAACATGGATCTGGACACTCGTTTTCCAATTGCCACGAGTTGCATATCCAGAATCCAGGTTTCTAACGGAAAAATTAATTTCAAGTCCTCAAGAATTGAAGCGAGTCTAGTGACAAATCAAAATAGATTTACGTCGAAATGGTCTCTACTTTATATGAGCTATTGTTACAAGCTAGATTGTAAAACCCAGTTCAAGGTATTTTAAGTGAGTGGTGATTCATTTTTATTGGATAAGTATAGTTATCATACTTAATGCAATCACTGACCCGACTAAAGCACTCGATCACTACGTTATTGGTTAAATCCAAAAGGCATCACGTTTCTACATTAAAAGTTCTCAAGTTTTTTCTTGACTTTTTAAATTAAATGAAAGACAAATAAATATTTAATTATTTTAAATTTTGTCCCAAAACTTCTAAGATTTAGTTCGCATCAAGGGCAGACATCGGCTTAGTAGCTCAAAAATCCACTTTCCAATCATGAAGTCTCGAATTTAACCCAATACTGGCTGACAAATTTATAAATAATTTTATGGATTCAGTTAAAATCAAATATTAGTTTTATTATTTACACATTTTGTGGGATCCACTAGTACTTCCTACTAATACCCATTTATTAATTTGTCAAATGGATGCTGAATTTTGGAATATTAAACATATTATTCTAAACCGATTCGATCAGCTTTTAATTGGATCACTAAGAAATTAGTCTAATTATGCAAATGAAATGATTTCATAATTGGTTCTCTATTTTTTAATTGAAACAATTAATTCGATTAAATTTTAATAACTATGTGCATAAACATAATCTCTTTATTAACCGTCCGTTAAAAGACGATTTTATTTAATAATTAACAATTTTAGGCTTCTAGGCTTGTTATTTCAAAAGACATTAACAACAAATACCAACCTATTGTAGGAATTGGTTCAAATATTAAATAAAAAGGTGTGTAAAAATTGGAAAGTGAAAAGGTGTGTAAAAAATGAAAAATGAAAAGGTGCGACTACATTGATCCGATGGTCAAATTACAAAAGTAAATAGATCAACTTATTCTACTCGTCGAGTAGATCGTCATGGTATATTTGAAATCTTGAAATCAATTCCGAATGAATGAGAAATTGCGGAACAAAGTTGGAAAAAAACGAAGTGTTGCAACTTTTCGAAAGGTGCAGGTTTTGGCCAAGTGTTGTAACTTTTTTTAAAGGATGAATGTTTTGACCCGCACTACTTCATTTGCACCCTTCTACATCTATAAATAGAACCTTATGGACATGATTTTGGGTACACCAATTGCACTAAGCATTCATTCTTCTCTTGCAATTCTTTTCTTTCTAATTTTATAGCATTTCATACATTTCCTTTGTATGGGAGAAATTCTGTCAAAAGTTCATCGATTTCTTGTGGTTTGAAGTGCTGCTACCACAAGTTGTGAATCCATTGTATCTTGAGAGACAAGTGTCATTCACTGTGAGCATCGTAGCGTAGTAATTTGTCTTGAGGAAAGAGATAACATCTTGCCTTGAATTATTCTCTATTTCTACTCATTCTTAATCATTGTTTTGCGTAATCTTTCTACCGAAACTCTGTCCAAATTTTCATTCATACAAATTGTGTTTTGATCACACTCTTGCGGTTAAAACTGGTCAAACAAATATATCAAGAACAAACCCTTACATAACCCTTTTTATAAGTTGTCTCCAACAATTTTAAGACAAATTTGTGTGTCTTTGTGGTTGGTTGTGGACAAACATTACTTTGTTTGAATAGTGCTTTGTATACTATTCCTCCATCGATATTATCATCATTTTGTTGAACTTATGTTTGTGTAACAGAAATGACTACCATCGAAATTTCGTCAAGTCAAAATGGTTCCAATAATGTTATACAACCCGTGGCCATACCGTTGTATAATACTACTATCTCAAGAGGTGGCAACAAAAGATGTTGTTTTATCTCACCATTCTTAATTTGGCTAAATTTCTAAAAAAAACTGCACTGACTGTACAAGAAGGGAAAAATAATCGTGAATCGATTATTGCTTTGGATGCATGGAAACACTCGGACTTCCTATGCAAGAATTATATCATAAACGCATTAGATAATACACAATATGAGGTGTATAGTTCAAAGGAATCAGCCAAGGAATTATGGGATTCTTTGGAGACAAAGTACAAGACCGAGATGCCGGAACAAAGAAGTTCATTGTTGGCGAATTTTTGGACTACAAGATGGTGGATTCCAAAATCGTAATTAGTCAAGTGCAAGATATTCAAGTCTTGTTACACGACATCCACGCCGAGAAAATAGAATTGAGTGAATCATTCCAAATGGCTATCATTATTGAGAAACTCCCTCCTATGTGGAGAGATTTCAAAAATTACCTCAAGCACAAACGCAAGGAAATGAACTTGAAAGAATTGATTGTGCGCTTGAGAATTGAAGAGGACAATCAGAAAATCGAACGGAGGCTGGTTGATCAAGATGGTGCAAACTTTGTTGAAATGGAACCAAAGGCAACAAACAAGAAACGAAAGGCTCCTGATTATGCACCGCGAAGAGACAATTCCAAGAAAGCTAAAAAGTTCAAAGGGAATTGTTACAACTGTGGTAAGGCTGGTTGCAAATAACACTCTATTCGATGGACTGCAAGAAATGAGTTTATCTGCAGTAGTATCCAAATGCAACATGATTGAAAATACTAGAGAATGGTGGATTGACACCGGCGCTACCCGCCATGTGTGTGCGGACAAGGGGATGTTCTCCAACTATCGAGAATTGAATGGGGAACAACCATACATGGGAAATTCTGCAAGTTCCAAAGTTGAAGGATAAGGCAAAGTCACTTTGAATATGACATCCGGGAAAGAACTCGTCCTCAACAACGTCCTACATGTGCCGGATATAAGAAAGAATTTAGTGTCCGGGTCTCTACTTAGCAAGAATGGTTTTAAACTTGTATTTATATCCGATAAATTTGTATTGTCTAAAAATGAGATGTATGTAGGGAAATGATACATGTGTGATGGAATGTTCAAATTGAACGTTCTTACAATTGTACCGAAGCAAGTAATTATGAATAAAACTATAAATTTCGTTTACTTGCTTGAGCCTTCATGTTTGTGGCATAGTCAATTAGGACATATGAATTACAAATCGTTAAGCAAACTAATAAATCAAAGTTTAATTTCGGCGCATAAAATCATTCCTAATCATAAATGTGAAATATGTGTTGAAGAAAAATCGGTTAAAACGCCGTTTCATTCAATAAAAAGGAACACAACCCCTCTTAAATTGATCCATAGTGATATATGCTCTCTAAAATTTGTACAAACACGAGGTGGTAAGAAATACTTTGTGACATTTATTGATGATTGTACAAAGTTTTGATACGTCTTTCTTTTGAGAAGTAAAGACGAAGTTTTAGATGTATTCAAAACCTATAAGGTTGAAATTGAAACACAACTTGAGAAATGAATAAAAAATATTCGTAGTGATAGAGGAGGTGAATATGGGGTACGGTTTGAAGACTTTTGTTCTGAACACAATTCCACCTTACTCTCCTCAATCAAGTGGTGTTGCATAACGCAAAAATCGAACACTTAAAGAAATGATGAATACCATGTTAATAAGTTCGGGTGTACCACAAAACATGTGAGGAAGGCTATTTTAACGGCAAATAGTCTTCTTAATAAAATATCTCTTAAAAAAATGGAAGAGACACCATATGAACTATGGAAAGGCTATCCTCCATCCTACTAATACTTGAAAGTGTGGGGGTGTTTGGCTAAGGTTGAGGTACCTAAGCCTAAACGAGTAAAAATTGGTCCTAAAACGATAGATTGCATATTTATTGGATACGTCAATAATAGTAGTGCATATTGATTTCTTGTACACAAATTCGAAATACAAGACGTACACGAAGGTACCATAATTGAATCAAGGAATGCGACATTTTTTGAAAATATTTTTCCTTGCAAAAATAAGAAAAATAGAAGTTCTAACAAGAGAACATATAAAACTACCAATGGAACTTCAAATGACGAAGAACCAAGGCGTACTAAAAGGGTTAGGACTTCCAAGACATTTGACCCAAATTTTCTAACCTATATGGTAGAGGATGATCCAAAGACTTTCGATGAAGCAATATCTACACCGGAAGCTCCGTATTGGAAAGAAGCTATTAATAATGAGATAGATTCTATAATGCAAAACCATACATGGGAGTTTGCTGATTTATCTCCCGGTAACAAGCCTTTAGAATGCAAATGGATATTCAAAAAGAAATTGAAAACTGACGGATCCATTGATAATTATAAGGCTAGATTGGTTGCTAAATGATATAGGCAAAAGAAAGGACTTGATTTCTTTGATACCTACTCACCCGTGACTAGAATCACGTCGATAAGTTTGTTAATTGCAATTGCGGCAATACACAATCTTGAGATTCATCAAATGGATGTAAAAACAGCATTCCTAAACTGTGAGTTAGAAGAGGAGATTTACATGGAGCAACCTGAAGGGATCGTTTCTCCTAACTAAAAACACAAAGTGTGTAAACTTATCAAGTCCTTATATGGCTTAAAATAAGCTCCTAAACATTGGCACCAAAAGTTTGACAAAACAATGTTGTCAAATGGATTCAAGATCAATGAATGTGATAAATGTGTATATATTAAAAATACACCGTATGCCTATGTAATTGTTTGTCTATATGTGGATGACATGTTAATAATGGACAATAGTCACGAAATGTTGCTTAACACCAAAAAAATGCTAACAAAGCATTTCCTTATGAAAGATATGGGTGTGGCAGATGTAATCCTAGGGATTAAAATCTCTAGGACACAGGATGAAATTGTACTTTCACAATCTCACTACATAGAAAAAGTACTTACGAAGTTTGACGTGTTTGAGGAAAATCCTGCGAG